>NC_138374.1:75684725-75702069 GCF_054177405.1 Leptonychotes weddellii | reverse complement strand
TCCCTATCCAGCTGAATTCCTGAGACCAGATGAAATCCAGGTCTCCTACTCCTCCGCCATCTTGCTCCGCCCCCCAAAATTTGTCTCTCTTAAACCAATTTAAACCAGCAGAGGAATTTAACATCACATAACTGGGAAGCTCAAAGGAGGTGGTCTGCTCAGGCCACTTTGGAACCAGAGCCTCCAACAATGTCCTTAGTTCATTTGATTCCCTCCCTCCCTCCCCTCCACCTCTCTCCTTCCTTATCTCTCTCCCTCTCTTTCTCCAGTATGTGCTTGCTCTTTTTCCTGTGTGGCGTCCATTATTCTTCTCAAGTAGTCTCATTTACTGCAGTGACCAACAAGCAACTCCAGGCTTAGCTTATACCAACTATAGGATCTCTCTTTACCGCTAGTACCAGCAAAAGCTCTGGGGCCAGATTCTTACGGAGATGATGTGGGTCACATGCTCATTTCTGAACCAAACTTTGTGGTCAGTAATAGAGAACATTCTGATTTGCCAGGCTTATCATCGTGTGTTCATCCTTGGGTCTATAAACGGATAGTATTTCTAACCCAAAGACATAGCAAGGAGTGGGAGAATGGTTCCTCTCCAGAAGAAGTTAAGAATGGGGAAGAGGATGGGTGCTGGGAAGTTAAACACTGGTCATGCATGTTCTGCTTCGTTGCTCAAGTTAAAAACCATACAACTAAGTGGGGTGGAGTTTGTGTAATTAGAGAGGTGTTATTTTTCCACAAATGAAGCAAATTGATACCCATAGTAGTCAGTTATATTTTAGGAAAAAATAGGTATTTCCATGCTTTTGCAGATTTATGGCTCTAGCTTTTCTGTCCCACTTGTTCTAAATACCTAGCACATGTCTCTCCAGCTTGGCACACACTTGACTTTCTTTTTTTGGATATGATTCCCCCTCACTCTCTGCCTCTAAGCGCTGAGGCTATGGTTAAGAGATACTCCTTTTCTATTTTGCCTTATGGGGTTTGTAGAGACCAGCTGGTTATGTCTGCTTCTGCAGGACACCAGGAACAATGGCAGAGTCAAGGTGTTGTGTTTACTAATGCCTGGGACTGCTCATCTTGGTCTCACCCTGTACCTCCTACCAGCTTCTCGTACAATATGCCTCCCCTGTTGTAGGCAAATAGTGAATATCATAAGCCTTTTGAACCGCACATATCTATTCTTAGACTTTAGTATGCTCTCTTAATAAAAGAAACAATTGAAAAGAACATGCATTTTCTTAGGAACAGTGCTTCATTTTGCAGGAAAAAAATCATGCCATCAGGAATTCAGATTTTTTTTCTGCAAGAGAAATAAACAATTCAACCTGGCTTGATTTAGTGCCTCCATTGCACCGGATCCATTTTCTCTAGAGTGAATTGCAAAGGGTTCCTCGTCTCAGAGGATAGTCTGTTGACTGAGGCACAAAGAGAAAACCATGAGTTGGCAGATGTTCTTAATCAGGTGTGAATATCAGAATTATACAGGGAACTTTTCAAAATGTACATACCTGGGTGTGGTGCCCCCAAGCTGAGGAGGTCTGGCGTGAGTCCTGAGTACCGCTGACTTGTAAGGTTCTTTTCAAGTGATTTTTGGAGGACATGCCTCATTAAGTCTGGATACTGTTTTTGAAGGTGTTCCAGCCAGAATGGCTCCAAGATCCCTTGAGCCCTTTCCAACTCCACATATGTGAGTAAGTAGTGAGCTGTTCCCTTCAAACATCACTCCTTGAAGGAATGATGCAAACATCGGGATTCCTCAGTATTTTCACAGTATTGACTTTGTGGGGATGAAATATAGGAAATCGTGCAGATAAATAAGAGTGGTAGTTAGCTCTTCTATTGGTTATGTCAAGGGCTAACTCATGGAGTTTGTTTTTGTTGCAGTTTTACATTTAGATCTACTGTATTTCCCAAACATTATTACTGTTACGGTTGTTTGTATGCGAGGCAGGAGACCATAGTGAAAAGTCACTAAAATGCCACCATTGTCCAGGGGAGTTAGAAACACCTGTAATTGGAATTCAGACCTCCTCCTTCTCCTTTTTCTCCCTTTGATTTAAAAGTGGCAGAAACCCAACTGAGACAGAATGGGAATTTATTAACACATGTAATTCAGTACAACCAGGGTCAGGGGAACCAATAATGTGCTGTCTCTCCCTATCTCCTGAACTGTATATGAAGGGGGAAGAGGGGGACAATGGCTACGGTCAACTTCAAGTTTGCATTATGCCAGTGGACCAATCTCAGAAAAGAGACAGTCTTCTTTCCCAAGCAGGCGTCAGAAAGGAGAACAGGCTCTGCTCGTGTGTGTGTGTGTCTGTGTGTGTCTGTGAGTTAGGAGTTGCTCCTAACAGAAGGAGAGGACAGGCGCCAAGTGTACTGAATCCACAAATCCACAGTGCACATTCTGAGCACTGACTGTCCCAACTAAGAATGTGCTTTTCATTGACGCTCAGACCCAGAAGTGAGAATTCCTCAGCAAGAACTTCGTTCTCGGGGGTGGTATATCAGAAAGCCTACAGAACTCACAGAAAAATAATGGCTTAATTTTATTTTTAAGAGAAGATCTTATGGACACTAAAATAAAATATAGAAATCAAATACTTCATTTAGTCGTATTAAGGGTATATCCAAGGGGTTTGTTTTTATTACAGTTTTCCATTTGTTGCCAACATAGCCCCAGATGACGCAGTGTTCGGTGCTGGTTTCTGACCTGAGATGGGGCAGTAACGTCAGCATCGTGCAGCCCAGCTCCGGCTGTCCCATCCCTGAACTGAAAGCCCCTGCCCACGGGAAGCTTCCTTCATTGTCCCTTCTTCTCTTCCTCCTGCATCTTGAAATCTCCCCTCTTCCGTATGTGCAAACAAACTTACCCTTCCTCACATAGCAAGTAGAACACAGTTGCTTCACATTTTCCACTCCTGGACATGACACGCAAATGTGACCTCACCTTTCTAGTCGTTATTTAAAAAATATTCTAAAAATCTTTGAACTAAAGTTGAGTTTCAGGCTTGCAATCAAAGGAGATGTGTTAGCTTATTTCTCACTATTTCTTCTTGAAAACTTCTTATGGCTATAATGACTCAAATCCCAGTGGAATAGCATTGTTTTACCGGAACAATATGTAACTTAACTCTCATTGAATGAAGGACCTGAACAAACAGGTCTTATTCCAGAATAGGATTAGAATGCCTGAGGTTAATTCCCGCTTCTGCTTTTTAGGAGCTATTTTCCTTGGGCAAATCATTTTGTCTCTTTGTCCCTCAGTTTCCTCACCTGTACAATAGTAATGCTATGGTTCTGTTACAGAATTGTTGTGAGAATTACATTAGTAATGAACTGCATTGGTGCAGTGCTTAGAATGGTGCCCGGCATGTAGTAAGTATCAATATGCATTAACTATCGTATCTGCTGTCTTACTGCAATTATGATCATTCTCATTACTGTTCGACTGTTGTTAAATTCAATCTGCAAAGAAACCGTTTATGTAGCAACAGAAGAATGGAGTTAGCTGGACTGCTTAACCCATCTGCTTATAAAATGTAGAATACGGAGTGGACTGATCAACCATTGTACAGAAGGGCACAGCTTTTATTTTAAATTTAAAAGAATAAAAATCAAAAGTAAGTCAGAGTCGGATAATAGGAAAAGTGACCAAGTGATGTTAGCTAACGGAAGTTACTGTGTCATCTTCAGTAGTAAGAAGCTTAGCCAGGAAATAACTTTAATTGAATTTTTAAGAAGCCTACAAACTGATGTTTTTGCTTTTGACTATCCGCTAATGTATTGGTACAAATGTGAGGTTTTTCCCCCCACATATTAGAGTCTGTTGGAATAACGGTGCACCGGGGAATGTGTGAAAACCACAACAGGAATACATCTTGATGACCTCACCGAAGATGACTGGATTTTCACTCGTGGCCTTTCTTGCTACAGGGAGCTGAGATCCTACAGCTACTGCACACATCAGTCCAGCCATAATAGGCCACAATGCAAATACAAGGGATTTCTTTCTTTTTTTTTTTTTTTTTTTTGGAGACAGAGTGGGGGGAATAATTTTTTGAAAGAGATAACATTCGGAGGAACGTTACTTTAAATACAAGACCATTAAAATCACTTTGACTTTATATAAAACCCATTTCTCTCAAAAAATGAAAACATTTATGTCTAAATCCTTTGGAGACATCCATTCATTATGTGGAATATCTTTCCTGCTTTGTTTTTGTCATTGTTAATTCTTGATTTTTTTGTTGTTGTTGTTCTATTTAATGTAGGGTTCTAATTCCAGAAACTTGGTTTGGTGGTATGTTTGAAGGCTGGTTGACAGTAAATAATATCATACTTTTAATTGGCAGAAGAAAATTAGTGCACATTTCTGTAAATCAAAGACTTTCACACACATTACAATTACATATGTGTTTGTGTGTGTGTTTCTACATAATATATATTTGTAGAAAAATTGAAAATGTTTTGGATGTCTTAATACCCAGCAATTTTGTATGGTAAAGACAGCATGAACAAAAGGAAATGTCCACCATGTATAACACTGAACACACAGCACAGACAGGCTTTAAAATACAGCAAAGCATGGAGAATCAAATCTTAAGAGGATTCACAGGAAAAGTTGTTTATCTAATTTTGCCTTATCTGGACACGACTCCATGATGACATGGTGCTCTCATCTTCACATGACAATTCTTGAAATGATTCCTTAATTTGGGATTTTGACATTATATGAAAATAATTTGTGGAGAGTGTGCTAATAATATATATCATTAAAAACATAACCTAGTTTACACTGACCCGCAAGGATATGTACCAAATTTTGGCATCAGCCTTCCATTCCTCCTGTCCAAGGGTTTTGTGGTAATCCTTAACCTCTTGACTGAGACAACAGTTCTGATCTCATCTGGTATCATAGACCCCTCTTGTGCATCCCACGTCACGGTATTCATTACCATCCTATGCGTCTGATTCTTTTTTCTAGGTTCCAATTGGAGACAGAATATAACTGTTGCATCACAGAATTTGGCTGGTTGTTCACAGACATTGATAATTTGTCATACTTCAGAAGACAAATGTAAGGGTTTTAGTATAGTGCCTTTTAAAGTCTTGCATAATGTTAGAACAGGTAAAATAATTTTGATTAAAACTCTGATGCAGAGATTCTCTTTTATAGCCTACTGTTTGTGCGAGGATAATTCTCGCTCAGCTTTCACATCCTGTCTCAATTGGATTCCTTCCTCCATCAGCCTGGCCACAATTGGGAGCCTAGAGAGCATGTTCGTTTGCTGCCGCTCACGTGTTTCCAGCTAAGTTCTTATCTGTCACCTTCCTGCCGCAAATGGCCCCTACAAAACCACCAATGATCCAGAGTTTGGAGCAGAACATGGACCGCACTGCTCGATACATCAGGTGCACTGTTGAGAGAAATGGGAATTTGAATCGTTTAAGATCTTATCTATATACTCTGTTTCCTGGCAAAATATACCCAATACTATCAATCTCTACGATTCTGGGTTTGTTCTTGTTCTTTAAAGCTTTATCTACCAGCATCGTGTGGGGGAAGCTGGGATGCCTGAGTTCAAGGTCACTTCGATGCACTCCTTAATTTAGTTAAGAGATTCCCTCTCTTTTTCTAAATTCCAGTGTTCTCATCTGCAGAATTAGTAATATACGCATTTGCCTAAAGCCAAAGAACAGAGCCGGCCATGTGTAAGGGGACCGCTCAGCTCCACACACTGCCCCCACCCCAGCCTAAGGAAAGGTAGTAATCAAAACAGAGCCCCTGCTTACAGCAGAGAGCACAGGGCATGCCTTACTTTTAGCACCAGTAAAATAAAGCTCAAATAGAAACAACAAAAAAGAAACTCTGTTTGTTAAAAGAAATTTAATTTAAAATTAATTGTAGGTGTCTCCTCTTTCACAATTTTTGTCTTTCCTTTGGCCTGTCAATTCATTATGTTCATGTTACTCTACTTAATATTGATTAAAAATGGAAACTATTATTTTAAAAATTAAACAAAGACTTGCCTATTTAATTTCAGGCTTTCAATTCACTTTTCACTTCTCAAAGTGTGCATTCTCATGCATTAATGATACATTAAAAACAAGTGAATTTTCATCCATTTTACATTCTACTTTTAACAGGGTTTTGAAGTCTGTGAAATAGTCTTTAATGTAAGAAAAAAATTCCAGTCTTTGCACTCCTGGGTGAATGGATTTGACTTAAGTAGGCAGCAATTCTAAGAGTTGTCACTGTCTGATGGCTGGTGGCTGCTTAAAATGCTGGGAGTTGATGACTTTATCCATCCCCTGCTGGGGAGTAGATGCCGACATTGGCAAGAAAAAAGCCAAATTTTACAGGATCTGTAAGAGGCCCTGAGCACTGAGGTCTTGGGATTTGGAAGCAGAGTCGTAGGGGCCAGACTGTGCCCCGAGTCAGGTGCCTGGCCTGCTGTTGTTGGGCATCAACAGCTGTGCATCTTTGGGGCTCCTACAGAGTAAGGCATTTCTGATAGATAACGTCCAAAGCCCATGTCAGCAGCACTGTTCAGTGACGGACGCACTAAGCATCTGCCTTTGCTACCTAAACACAGCTCCCTGCCTCTGGCTGATCCCCAGAATCTCCATGATGCTTTTGCTACATTATTAGTTGCCAAGATCCGTTACTAAAAATGGGTCTGTAGTGGGGCCTTGGAATCTGAATTTTTTAAAAAACCTTTCCAGAAGCCAACATAGATTTAAAAAAACAAAACAGAACAAAACTTAACTTGACAGAGGCCTGAAATATGTGGTCTATCCTATGCCTCAGTGATGCATTTTTAAAAAAAATTAATTCTAAAATTAATATATGAAGTTATAGAAATATAGAAAAGTTACAAAATATGTTAAGAAAAAATCCCAAATCATTCATAGCATCAAAGCATCATATAACTATTAATATTTTTATTAATGTTTTATTTTTAAAAATGCCCTATTACATAAAGAATATATTATATGCATATCATAAAAATAAGTTCATATATTATGCTGCTGTTTTAAGATACGGTAGCATTTTCTCATGCCATTACAAATTCTTTGAAAATATTTTGCAATGATGACAGTTTTCATAATACAGAATTTATGTGCTAAGTACAATTTGTCTTCTCATTTTAGATTTTTGTAATTATGTAAAGGACTGTGACAAATACTTCTGTCCATCGATGTTGGTCCACATTTTCCTCATTTCCTGGAGTAGGAAGTTAAAGACTCACACTGCAGCCGAGAACCATGTGGATGTGGACGGCAGCCAGACCCTGCCCTGAGTCTAGAAGGTCTGAGGGAAAGGACAAGGTCGTGTCGGGAGGTATGTGAGCACAGCTAATAGCATCCTAGATTCTCCTTTAGACAGAACACGACGAGAAGGTGCGAGTCCTCAACAGGGCTGTACTCCATGGGTAAAAATGTCACAGCGAGGTAAAGAGGAACTGTGTAAAATATCTTTCTTTCTCCCTTCCCCTCACCGGCTCTTTGCACATGGACGGGCATTCTCAGAAATTTGTTGAATGCTCGGTTAAGAAAGGCTAATGTTTGGTGAATGCTAGTTTGAAGTGTATTTGATTATGTTTTTCTGAGACAGGTTATTTCAGTAACTCCAGCAGTATATTTGATAAATTCAGGTGCATAATTGAAAATATTTGATCTGTATCTTTTATATAGAAAGGGAAACCACTTCTGAATATCAAACAGACAACCTTGAGCTAGTACTTCTGAAATAAGCTTGAGACCGGCTGTCTTTCTTAATTTTTGTAAATGCGGTTTTTATTTATTTTATTCTCTCAATGGTTTGGTTTCTTTTTTTTTTTTTAAGATTTTATTTATTTATTTGACAGAGAGAGACACAGCGAGAGAGGGAACACAAGCAGGGGGAGTGGGAGAGGGAGAAGCAGGCCTCCCGCAGAGCAGGGAGCCCGACGTGGGGCTGGATCCCAGGACCCCGGGATCATGACCTGAGCCGAAGGCAGACGCTTAACGACTGAGCCACCCAGGCACCCCTCAATGGTTTGGTTTCTGAAGACCTTTACAAGCTGTTTCAGTGCTTCCCTAAAAGTCACTCTGGAAGAACTCATTTTAGTGGTTGGTTCTTAAGGACAATTTCTAGGCAGTGAAGTTAGTTTGACTGGAAAATACAACCGTCAGGGTGAGAAACGAGTAAAAGTGAAATGGGGATAAATATTAAATCGGCACGTGTCTCTTGTGCAAGATAGGCTAGATTGACGATAGTCTCCCTTCATCTCCTGGGAAGGGCTTCAGGCTCCAGCTGGCGTGAGCCTCATCTACAGCCGTGTGTGTGGCTGCTCTACACAGAGAAGGTGGTCCTGGATGGACCGTCCGTTTGCAGCCTTTGGGAATTACAAATCCGAGCTGGGCTCCAAGGACAGCATGCTGAAAACACCAGCTTTCTGACGATGAGACAGGATTTGGAACCCAGAAGGCCATCAGTCATCCACTAAGACTTACCGGGTAACAGGCAACAAATCGTTCTCAGCAAGGCAGCTCATTGCTCCGACGTGTGGTTTTGTCATTGTCCCCCCTCTGCAATCCCCTTGGCAGGGAAAGAGCCTGAACACACGCTGTAAGGAGAGCAGCCCGAGATCCTCACTAATGCCTGGGCACTGATAATGGTATGTGCATTACCTGGACAAATAAATACAATTTCCAGTATTTTAATTATGCACTTAAAAATTCATGAGACACTTCCTCATGTCACACTTCAGAAGAATCTAGAGAATCCACATATCTTGCCTAAGGCCGAATAGCTATTGTGGGCCCTTGTCCTTGCTGTGATTTTGGTGCCTGCAACTGTCTGTGCTCACACTGCAGACAGACGCAGGGTTGGCTGGTGGGTTTTCAATTTGCTAGGGTGTCAAATACTTCAGAGCATCGTTCTTAGCCTCCTGGACCCACATCTACTTTCGTTATCAACTCTTCTTGTTTTGCAGAAAACCATTGTTTCTTCTCTTTCCAAGTAATGAAGAAGTGAGCAGTTACAGGACAGAAATTTAGAGCTTAAACCCAGAGCAAAAGTTAGCGTTGTTCTCATCATGACACTTAATCCAATTTCTCAACCTGGTTCAAACTTCTTAGCAGGTTCTGTTTTTTTTAAAATATATTCTCAAGGATATTTTATGATCTGTGGCTTTTAAAGATAAAATTCTGTTTTAATTAATGCATCTTATCTTTATATATATTTTGCAAGTGCCATGTATCTACAAATTGTATGATATTAAGTTAGAGTCTGTTATCACGAGGCCCAAAATCTCTCTTAGTAAATTAAGTACTTAGAAAAATACATTAAGCATATCAGGGCTCATGAAGTTTCTATTTAACTCAGCAAAATGGCAATATATCCTTTCCTTTTTTTATAAAACAAGAAAATGGCTAAATATATTCCTAGCAACAAAGATCTTATACAGAATAACTTGGACATTGAGAAAAATAGAGATTATTATTATGCTGCCTATTATAACAGTTTCGTGTTAAGCAATCATCACGAAAATCTGAATAATTATATGCAAATAATGAAAATTAGTATATCCTACAGCATCACTTTTGAGTCACACTAAAGCACCTCCTGTTTCTGAATAGGCCCCACCTCATCCTCTTCAAGCCCCCCCAGGGGCTCCAGCCCTTTTCCCAGGTCCTCTCCCCCCACATTGTCCCACTAACTCACTGACTGGATGACTCTACTCAAGCTTTTAGCCTCAGCAACAATTTAGCACCTGTAAGGGGTCATAGGAATCCCATTTCACTGCCTGGGATGATTTCACCAAAAGAGATGTCAGGTCACTGTATGAAACATTTAAAGAGAGAAAACTGAATACACGGAGGCAAATGTAATGTTACAGGAGTGGAAGATTTAGTATCACCAAAAAAATTTTGCTTTCCCAAATTTGATCTGTTAACTAGATGGAATTCCAAGCAAAATCTCATGTCTTTTTTTTTTTTTCCCAGAAAAATTGAAAGGCTAATTTTTAGATTTATATAAAATAAAGAAATAATTGTTAAGGTAATTTTGAAGAAGAAAAAAAAGTTGTAGCACTTAAAATACCCAATATAAAGTTTTATGATAAACCTATGGTAATAAAAGTGCTATGGTAATTGCACTAGGATGGAAACATAGACCAGAGGGACAGAATAAAGTCCAGAATTGATGTTGTATATATGCGGACATATGATTTGTTACGATGGTCGTTCTGAAGAACACAGTTAGAAAAGGACAGTCTAATCAATGTCCTGTATAAAATATGAACACTAACTCCTTCTTTATATCATAAGCAAAAACCAATTCTATGTAGTTTTTAGATTTAAATTTTTTTTTAAATCTACAAAGTTTCATGACCTTGAGAATAGGCCAAGATTTCCCAAACAAGGTACAAAATGGCAATAACTGTAAATAAAACCACTGATAAAGTGCATTAAGATTAGTATATTCATTCATCAGAAGACACAGTTTAGGGTCTGAAAGAAACAATCTACAGAGCTTGAAAAGATATTTGTAATACTGAGTATAATTCACAAAGGACTTGTATCAATTATATGAAAAAGACTTCTAGAAATCAGTGAAAAGACAGACAACCTGATAGACAATGGACACGAGCCGAGGATGAGCCCCTCATAGAAAAGGTGGTCTAAATCAGCAGTAAATGCATGCACAGCTGCTCAACCTCATTAAAACCGGGGAGGCAGAGTGAAGTCTCAGTCCTACACCTGCAACAGTCCTACACCTACACACACACCTACACCTACACCTGTCAGAGTGGGTGAACTCAGGTGCACTGACAACACTCAGTTTGGGCAAGGCTTTGTAGCTAGGGGAATGTTCACATGCCGCTGGGGGAGGTGCACTTCTTAATGCGTGGACTTAGAAAAATTATATGTGGCTCCTGAATAAAGCTAAAAACACGGCTCAGCTTTCTACCACTATGTATGTTTCCACAGATTTGCAGATGCCACAATTATCGCCATGAAGTTGTTCAGTTTTTCATCATTATTTTGTAATGTCATAAGGATCTGTTGTGATGTCCCCTCTTTGATTCCTGATGGTTTCCCCTTCCTCCCCCCTCCCCCCTCCTCTTGTTCTTCCTCCTCCTCCTCTTCCTCCTGCTGTTCCTCCTGCTGCTCCTTCCTCTCTTCCTCCTCCTCCCCTCCTTCCTGCTCCTCCTCCTCCTTCTTCTTCTCCTCCTCCTCCTCCTTCTTCTTCTTCCTCTTTTCCTTCTTCTCCTTATTCTCCTCCTCCTCCTCCTTCTTCTTCTCCTCCTTTTCCTTTGTCTTCTTCTTCTTCCTCTGTCTCTCTCTTTCTATCTCTCCTCCAGTATTTTTCAGTAACTGCTCTACTCTAAGCCTTTACAGAGCCTCCTGTCTACTGTCTCTGTCCTCCCTGGTTTAGCTCTTTATTATACAGATCCAGGTAGCTTCTGCCTTCTTCAGTATTCCTTTACCCCTATTCCCAGGTATCTCAGAATCACAAAAACTTGAGGGCCTTAACCTGAAAGCAAGAAGCCTCCTCCTTAGAAATCATAGAATTACAAACATTCACAGTTGAGTGTCTTTTTATCCCTGTCATAGTTAGACTATAATTCCAAGTGTTCCTAGTAAAATTTACGTATGGAAAGAATAACAAAAGACACTACTATTCATCAATGTGTCGTGATTTAAATTTTCAGACACATTTGGGAAATAGAATCTGCAGGGAGAGGGAGAAGAAAAATGAATTATGAAAGCTTTAATGAGGAGACTGTCATTTTTCATGGAGGTGAGAATAGTGCAGGACTCCAATGTACATAAAAAGAATGGATCTGGTATTTGATAAATGGTCAAGAGGACTCGGTAAGGAAAAGGGACACATTTTATTTTCCATCTTGCCCTGTGCTAAATTGTTTGTTCCTTACCTCTAGACTTATAAAGAGAAAACTATTCTGCAAGCCTTAGCTCACTTTGTTTGAGGTCTGATTACTCAGAAGAGAGGATAAGAAATTAGGTGACATAGCTATTAAGTCAATGAAATAGTGTTGGAACATAGACTATCACAGAAAAGTCTACATTTATGAAAGTGTTCACTTAAAAATTTTCTATTGTAAAACTGGCTTTGTTAGTATAATATTTAAGAAAAATGTTTTGATTTTCTTTCTCTTTCATTATATTCCTTATTTTCTCATAACTTAGAAATATTCAGGATCCCTAAATCAAGAAACTTCTTGTCATGGCACAGTAATTGCTCATCAATACTTATTCTTAATAGCTGCAGCATCCACTCATGGCCCTTTCAACATGTGCCCATCCATTCATGACTCATTCAATTAGGTCAAGTATCTGAGTCTAAAACACACTAGAATGAAGCCATACTAGAAATTCAATATTTCTACTATACAGTAATTTCCCCCAGAAATGGAAACAGGCACGCGGAGGTTGTGTTACAAGCCTCGAAGGAGGTGTGCATTGGTGGGGAGAGAGGAGAATTAAAACATGCACTCAAAGTAATGATCACGATGTGCTAACATGACAGCTAATATCCCATGGGGAAAAACATTAAATGTCTTCATAATCCTACAGTGCACATGATTAACAGCTTTGAATGTCAGCGTTCTCCTAGACCAAGATCAGCAATGTAAATCTAGAGTAATTTCAGAAGATCTCCACCACAAGCAATGGCAAAGTCTCAAGAGGATTTTATATTACTTCGCATGGTGAAAGACATCAGAGAGAACTTCAATAATCTCAAGGTTGGAGTTGAATAATTTTAAATAAAAAAATTTTTAAAAACAAAAGGACCGTGTGAATAAACTTTCTAGGTAAATAACTTCTTCAAGGACTGTTAGTTCTTTTTTTTTTTTTTTTTAAAGATTTTATTTATTTATTTGAGAGAGAGCACATGAGAGAGGGGAGGGCCAGAGGGAGAAGCAGACTCCCCGCTGAGCAGGAAGCCCGATGCGGGACTCGATCCAGGAACTCCAGGATCATGACCTGAGCCAAAGGCAGTCGCCCAACCAACTGAGCCACCCAGGCGCCCCAAGGACTGTTAGTTCTATTAGCATTATATATTGCATCTATTAGCATAATCAACATTGGGATCCAGTTTTATAATACGATATATGAAATCATTTATTTACTCTTTACAAATGCATTTACTGTACAGTTACCATGGGCAAGTTTTTTGTTTGATGAGGTGAATATAAAGATTCATGAAATACATTTTATGCTGTCAGTTCATAGTCTATTATATTGGTTTACAGTTTTGTTATCATCCCACAACTGTGGGAGAGACTCAGGACTCGTGGAGGATGAGGGTCCAGAGAAAGTAGGGAGCCTGGTGCTCATCTTACCTGACAGCATTTTTCCTAGCAGATACCAGCTGACATTCACTGTGTGCCAGATGGTTTGCTAAGTACTCCCTCTACTTAACCTCGTTTAACCCCCGTAACAGCCTTATAAGGTCGGTACCATTATTTCTGCCACTTTAAAAATGAGTGCACTGAAGATCAGAAAAGGTCCATAATTTCCCTAATAACTGTAGTTATTAAGAGAAACTAGGATTCAGATCCTTTCAGGGTGTGTCCAAAGTCAGTACTCCTAACCATCAGTGTTGTACTTCGTCAATTAAAATGGCAAGGAAGAAGCCCGTGCACTTTCTTTTATTAGGAACTGTGGAGAGACATCAGTCTGTGCATTTGCTCAAACCTGAGATCTCCCTTTTCATGTTTCTCTTTCTAATTTAGTTCCTACCAGCTGCTTATACCAATTCTAACTCTACTGGCACAGAATTATTCATAGGGAATTGTTGGCTCACACTGGCTCTGCCTGAACCCCAGAGTGAGATGAGGACCGTCACATTTCAGGAGCTTTTATAACACAGGAAATTAGAAAGAAAAAATAATAATTGCTTAAGAGGCTGAACTTATTCTTTTAAGGAAAAGTATGCATATTTTACCTCTTTATTCTTAAATAATGTATTTTTTAATTTAGTATTTCTGATATCGGTACCTATTTTTATTGCCATTAGGCTTAATTTTCCTCAACTAGTCTAGCAGGAGTAATAGTTTGAATGCCTGCCTGGTGGTTCCTGAAAGTTTGTGTTGCTTCAGGCAATTATTACAGAGCTTTACACTTTGTAAATGTACTTGTTTTTAATATTGATCATTATAAAATTGATTTACGTGGACGATACTGCTTCCCAAATATCCCCCCAGCCCCAGCAGCATGAGTACTGGAAACCTACTCAGTAAAGCCTCTAGTCTGTGCAATATCCATGCTTTGCAGAATGTTTGCTGTAGCCAGCGAGGACTCCATGTTTGTCTGTCTGTTTAACTCTGTGATTCAGCAGTAGGAAGACTTCCTTCATTTGGTATAAAGAAAAGAACTGCTGCATGGACATAAAAAGTTATCAATTCTCTGCAATTCCCAAACTTCACAGATAATCTGGTTTTTATCCCATGATTTCACAACCCAAAGTTTTGCTTTGCAATGATGTCAAGCCAATTACCTCTTTGCCAATCATGTGTTCGTGTGGCCTGAAGCTGGGACAGCAAATGGTGTTCATTTACTAAGCCAACATTAGACATTTGGGAGTGACTACCTAATGCAGGCTAAAAAGAAAATAAGTTTAAAAAAAGACCTATTATGTCTGTCATGGTTGTAGGAGGGGAAAGATAACTTGAATACATTACCATTTCTCAAAGACATTTGGAATGTGATAATATTAACTTATAAAGAAAGTCCATTTGTCTTCATGTTTGTTGTATACAATACTTTTATATTGTTTAACAGACTTTAAAGTGATATAATATATATGCTCATCTTGTCTTGTGCTTTAACATTTGAATTCAACAATTAAAACAAAGAAAAACACCTTGCTCTTCTAGAAAAATTGAAATCAAGGAAACGTTAGGTCATGTCTGTATCAGTCTGTGGTCACGCTCACTGCTGTTAGCAGAGTGTCAATGACAATCATCATCCTAGTGAAGGAAGTGATTCCTGACTTATCAGTCAGTCAGCTGAGTGTACCCTACAGACTTCCCTGGTTCTTCCAAGCCCAGAAAAAGAAAGAAAAGTCCATTCGATGGGTGCAAGGAAAATTCTTGCCAACTATGAGTGAGAAGTGAGTGCCATTTTCCTTCTTCCACTGTTGTTCTACCAAATCTTATCATCTTTGGGGAGTGTTTTTCATTTCCTTATTTCATTCTCCCTGAACACTCTTGTTAGCACAAATGCTAGGTCTTGCTATGGAATTATGTATTCACATTGCATCAATCAATGTGTGATAGGCAGTATAAACCCATGCAAAGCCAATATAGCGTTTTGTAGGCCCTTAGATGGAGATCATTAGTGCAATTAATATTTAATCAGTTTGAGAAAGGCATTATAATTTGATATGCATGCTTTTTAATTATTGTTTTTTTTTCTTTTGGAATAACAAACAACAAAATGCTGATGAAGTCTATAATTTCCCAGATACTCTTCTTCAATGAACAATGAGAAGTACCTGCAAACTCTCAAATGATAAATACAAAATGAGTTTAGTGAGAAACAAACAACTGAAGACATTCCAAAAGAATATTTTATTTGGTCTATGATTAGGAATAATCTTTCAGCAAAGCAGGGCTTAGACATTTCTCTGGGAATTTATTTGCTCTGAAAGTACTTAATTTTTAGTTTCATGTTTCATATGCCTTTAGCCATCCATACATAAAATCAAACATGGGTTTGAATATTAGCTCTATGACCTGGGGTTGTCCCATAACATTTCTAAGTTTCAGTTTTTATTTTAGTCACTAGTATAAGGGTGTCATGAGACTCAAAAGAAAGCATGAATATAAAAAAATGGGATGGACACAGCTGGGTGGTTGACTACATGGGACCTACATTCAGATAGACCCAGCTTTAGTCCAGACTTCCTCACTAGCTGTTCAGCTGGGGGTGGTACCTAAAGTCTCTAAACCTTAGTTCCTTCACTTACAAGGTGAGGTTACCTGTAGTGCCTCCCCACAGGGTAAGGTAGGATGTTTGGAGATAACACCTGTAAATTACTTAACGTGGTGCCATGTGCATAGAGACCCTTAGTCAAGGCTCGCTGTTAACTCTTCAGTTGTAGAAATCAGAGCATGAGAGATGTTGTATTATTTCTCACTCATCTTTTCCTTCTTTCTTTTTTTTATTTTTTAAATTTTTAAGATTTTACTTTTTTTACTATGTTCAGTTAGCCAACATATAGTAGTACATCATTAGTTTTTATTGTTTTTAATTTTTTAAATTAACATATAATGTATTATTTGTTTCAGGGGTACAGGTCTGTGATTCATCAGTCTTACACAATTCACAGCACTCACCGTAGTACATACCCTCCCCAAAGTCCATCACCCACCCACCCCATCCCTCCCACGCCCCTCCACTCCAGCAACCCTCGGTTTGTTTCCTGAGATTAAAAGTCTCTTATGGTTTGTCTCCCCCCTCTGGTTTCATCTTGTTTCATTTTTCCCCCTTCCCCTATGATCCTCTGTCTTGTTTCTCAAATTCCTCATATCAGCACAAGCATATAATATTTGTCTTTCTCTGATTGACTTATTTCGCTTAGCATAATACCCTCTAGTTCCATCCACATTGTTGTAAATTGTAAGATTTCACTTTTTGATGGCTTCATAATATTCCATTGTGTGTGTGTGTGTGTGTGTGTATACCACATCTTCTTTATCCATTCATCTGTTGATGGACTTGGCTCTTTCATAGTTTGGCTATTGTGGACATTGCTGCTATTAACATCGGGGTGCACGTGGCCCTTCGGATCACTACATTTGTATGTTTGGGGTAAATACCCAGTAGTGCAATTGCTGCATTGTAGGATAGCTCTATTTTCAACTTTCTGAGGAAGCTCCATAGTTTTCCAGAGTGGCTGCACCAGCTTGCATACCCACCAACAGTGTAGGAAGGTTCCCCTTTCTCGGCATCCTCGCCAACATCTGTTGT
Organism: Leptonychotes weddellii; assembly: GCF_054177405.1. Classification (NCBI taxonomy): domain Eukaryota; kingdom Metazoa; phylum Chordata; class Mammalia; order Carnivora; family Phocidae; genus Leptonychotes; species Leptonychotes weddellii. Next base: position 75,685,071 of record NC_138374.1, on the reverse strand, counting down.
TTCCTGATTTGTTAATTTTAGCCATTCTGACTGGTGTGAGGTGGTATCTCATTGAGGTTTTGATTTGTAGTTCCCTGATGCCAAGCAATGTTGAGCACTTTTTCATGTGTCTGTTGGCCATTTGGATGTCTTCTTTGGAAAAATGTCTGTTCATGTCTTCTGCCCATTTCTTGATTGGATTATTTGTTCTGTGGGTGTTGAGTTTGATAAGTTCTTTATAGATTTTGCATACTAGCCCTTTATCTGATATGTCAATTGTAAATATCTTCTCCCATTCTGTCAGTTGTCTTCTGGTTTTGATGACTGTTTTATTTGCTGTGCAAAAGCTTTTTATCTTGATGAAGTC
>NC_138374.1:75667803-75684225 GCF_054177405.1 Leptonychotes weddellii | reverse complement strand
GTATTGAAAAAGTTTCCTCATATTTAAGACTGCTCTATTAGAAAGAGAGCCAAGGTCAAGTAGACCTTAGAATGGATTTCAATTTCAAAGTTTTGTTGTTGGGTTTTTTAGGCAAACATAAAAACAGAAACAGGTGCGACCTTTTGAGAATTGCTGAGTTCTGAGGAGCCTACAATGTGGTAGGCACACCAGGGACAGGGGATCAGGGACTGCTCCCTGGTTTTCCACTTTCTGTTTTTAATGCTTTTATAATGAATAAGCACACAATAGGCTATCAAATATCATTTTATACTTATCTCTAGAGGAAAACAAAAGCAGAAGATAGTAGATAATAGTGTTAGGCAAATAACTTATTTCACATGTGCCTTAAGTTTTCAAAATTCGGTCTCCAGTTTTAGGCAAACTTTAATAAATCTATTATTGTAGGGAAATGTAGCTGAGATATTTTGAAAGATAATTTAGTGTACATTTCTGAAGTGTATGTCATCATTGAACTGAAAAGGAGAAAATAATTTTCATAATGAAGATTTACCTTCTTTATAGGATGTTTTATAAGCTCGTGTGCATATTGCACTGTAGCATTACAACAAAAATCTAGGAAGTTCTTTCTTTACTCAATGCAGACACTCGGCAATTTTTCCAAGTATCTCCTGGATATGACTGTTTCCTACCTCTGATTGCTGTCTGGCTGAAATGGATGTTTTGGGGACCTTTTTTTTTTTGATCTCCGGTAGGTCTACATGGCTTAGACAGAACTCTTTCTCAGATACATTGAGCTTAAAAGGGCACCTCTAAATTTCGTACTTCTTAATTGTGATTGTTTGGGATTGCTCTGGCAGGCTAATACCACAATAATCTTCCTACATAGTATAGTTTCCTTATGATTTTAATTTAGCACCTTTTGATTTCAAAGATTTTCTAGTAAAAATGCTACTTGAATAGAACAGTATTTTTCTTTCATCAAAGAGAAAAAGATATATGAATATGGCTTTTAAGTTAAGATTCTAAACATTTGGTTCAAAGAAATTGCTTTGCTTTTGACCTGTGGAGAGTTTACATTCTGAGAGTGGCCGTGGGTAACTAGGAACTTACATGGCCGCTGTTCGCCAAGACCATCTCCCTAACCCACTTTCTTATCCAAGTGACTTCCTGAAATCATGAGATCAAATAAAGTCCTTGCAGCATTTGACCACATGGTGAGCAACAGACCTCCCTCTGTAGAGGCAATATTAACAAATCCATTTTAAGGTACTCAGTCCTATTGATGCTGAGTATTCCTTGAAGGGTTTTTGGGAGAATCATTAGTGAGTTCTCACATGTTGTTTTCCATTAGACGTCCCCTAGTAGATACCCCCAACTGATATTACATGAGTGACTCATACACATGGTCAGAAATCGAGCTGTGCACTCTCATGAACCCATCTCCGAACGGTCATTAGCTGTTTGTGGGCATGAGAGCAGCAATGTGCCGGCGTGTGGGTGGGTTACAAAGGCAGCATGTCCTGGCCGAGCTCCACAGCATTCATGACACACAGGAGCGCATTGGGGGAGCATTTGACTATGTCAATAGAATGCATTGAAAGCAAAGTCCTGAGTTTTGGTCTGGTGACACATGAAAGGGCAGAGCTAAGGCGTAGCAGCAAACTGTGCAGCAGGGTTGCTTGAGGAAGAGAATCAGATTGAGTGTAACTATATTTACCAAAAGGAAAAACAAACAAAAAAAAGTTTCAGGGTCCTGAAACCCCTATATATTTTTTTAATTACTTGTAATCATGGAGATTTTGTAGGACATGTTCTTCTCTTTTCCCTATAAGAAAGATATTATGGCCTATTTTCCAAAAAATATACTCTGGAAGAATACCTAAGTAGTCTAAGGTAAAAAATAAAAATATATTATGGAGGGCGCCTGGGTGGCTCAGTTGGTTAAGCGATTGCCTTCAGCTCAGGTCATGATCCTGGAGTCCCGGGATCGAGTCCCGCATCAGGCTCCCTGCTTGGCAGGGAGCCTGCTTCTCCCTCTGACCCTTCCCCCTCTCATGTGCTCTCTGTCTCTCTCATTCTCTCTGTCTCAAATAAATAAATAAAATCTTTAAAAAAATATATATATATATATATTATGGAATAGTATCTAAGCAATCTAAGATAAAAATGAGGAGCATCCTACTATTTTAATTGTTGTCTCGATTTTAACTCCAAGAAAATCTAAATGTGGAGGCAGTAGCTTATATTATAAATTCTAGAGGGAATTTTCCATTCTATGTAAATTATAAGTTTCTTGCTACAAATTAACACTCAGGATCCTAGGACTTAATAAAGGTAGGATTTTTACCATTAAAATATTCAGGCAAATTTAAATTATATTTGCTAAAAACTAATCATTAAAATGTATTGTTACCAAGTATTAAATATTTCCTCAGAGCTAAAACTTAAACATATAAGAGTAACTTTTCTGAGTTAAAAAGTATAGAAACATGTTTAGAAGAACATAAATGTTCCTATCAGGAGACAGGCACTCCCAACGCCATATTGATTTTTGATGCTGTATATTTTTACATAGCTGATGACTTCTAAAACATTTATACTAATGAATTGAGTAACAGACATTTGTACTATACCTCTGCTAGGCATTTCCTTGTTGATAAAATAGACAGTGGAACACAATTAGTTCTTTGGCAGAACTGTAAGTATATAGTCAATCTTCACCAGTCTTGTCTTAACTCTGCATCACCTAAGTATATCTTGGCGACAGGTCAATAGACACTATTCATATGAGCCATTTCTTATTCTTTTTCAGGCTGATATATTTCTTTCTGATAGTATTTCTTTCAACATTTACTCTTCAATGTTACAGAATTTGAAATTTAATTTAAATCTTGAAATTTAATATCATTTGTTCCTATTAATATATCTTATGATCACACTTGGAAATTCACTATTTCCTGTGCTTCTGAATTTAATGTGCATATTTTGAACAATTTTGTTACAGTTTTTAGACAAGAAACTTTCAAAGCAGCAAATGTGGGAAGGTGATTTTTGTGCTTTTGGAAAGCTATATCACCTTCTTTGAACAGGTGAAGCACAAAAAACTTATTTATGTGCAAATAGGGGACCATTATAAATAGTATAATGTATAAATGGGGACCATGGACCCCTATTTTTTTATTTCCATCTGTTATTCCAGCATGATTATAAAAAATATTTCCTTTCACACCTAAATACGCTTGGTTTGGAGGACAAATTGCATAGTCATCCTAGATACATCAATCTGAGAAGAAGGTGCGAATCACCATCTATTTAGGTACTGTAAAGGGTAAAGTTGTACTGAAACCAAATACTTAAACATCTCTTTGTATATGAAATAATTCATATATCAATTAAATTGTGGATTTAATAAATATTTCATTAAGTCTCTATAAGCCAAGCACTATGCCAGGCATTTGCTAATTATGAGTAATACACTTACTAGAGAGAAGATGGTGACAGGGTGGTTTTACATCTCGCTGAATGCCAGGATGAGACAGAGACATCTGGGCATCGGAAATAAAGCAAATGGAAAACAGTTACAATGGAACAGGCCACAAGCTCCAAAATACAAACACAAATGGCTACAGAGGTAGCACAGTATCTGCATCTGCTGGATAGAAGCCTGCAGAAACAACAGGGCATCTGGAGATCCTCAGGTGCTGAGAACCCCCAGGCTTCCTTCAGGCCAGCTCTAGAAGGTTCTGCCGGCCAGAACAGGGAGGTGGGAGTGCTGTTCCTCCAACACGAGCGACCCCAAGGAGGTACACAGCCCCACCTGGCTCTTTCCCAGTCCGGGGCCGGGGTCTGAGAGACTGAGGAGACGTTGGGGGATGGAAACGGATCGCACGAGTGGGAAGGCAATGATGGAAACAGAAGCTCAGAAAAAAGCAGGGACAGAGCAATCACAGAGTCTCCAAGCCACGACCGTGTCTTTTTACATTACAAGAAAGCAGAGAGGGAGCTCTGTATTCTGTAGGACAGTTACTCCAAATCAAACTTTTTCTAAACATTCAGAAAAATGAATTGCAAATGAAAATGGCAACATGAAAATTACATACAGTATCAGATTATTACAAGAAAAAAAAAGAAGAGAATAGAGAAGCATACAAAAGAGATATACCCAGGGAACACATCCAAACTGCAATTCTTATTTCAAAACAAATCAAAGACACATTACAACTAATAGAAAACATAAGCATAGCTCATAATGCCTTCAGAAAAATAGGAGACAAGAGGGACCCAAACAAATGAAATCAAGAAAAAGATTTTAGAAAAATGATTTGAGAGAAATTGATAAAAATAAAGTTTGGAAAAATATATCCAACATACGGATAATGGGAGTCCCTGAAGAAGAAAAACAACATAAAACAGAACAAACTAGAACTAAACAAAACATTTTAAGGTTTTTTTTATAAAAATTGAAAATATATATAGAATGAGCACATCATGTGCTTGACAACAGTAACACAGAAAATCACTACTAACTACATACAAACTGCTGGCATGTCAAATAATTGTTTTTAGATCACTAGCTGACATAGCTAGTTAGATAAGGGAAAAGATTAAATTATCACTCTCTTTTAGTGTGATGGTTTAGGTCAGAGGAAAATTAAATGAATTTTTAAAGCACCCAAGGGAAGGAATTCTAATAAAGCCATTCCAAGGTCACATGTTGAATAATTCTGGGAAGAGTGCCCAGAGTTTCTCTATCACACAAACATGGGCACACACATGTATGTGCAGACATGGACACGCAAATGCATGTGTGCACACACGTAGACACATCACACACAGTAGAAACAGTTGACAGGGTGTTTCAATGATTAACATGAAACTCGTTTCTTTTTCAAAAAGAAATTCCAATGCCAATTTTACTCCTCTGTATGTGATCCATGGGTCAATTTGCAATAAAGAATTTCTACCTTGAAGAACCCACTGGCAAAGTTGGAACAACTTAATCTTCAAAAAGGATAATAATTAAAATTTATTGAAGCCCATCCAATAGGTTTAAATGCATAAATTCATAATAACATTTTTAAAAACTCATTTGAAATAATATTAAGAACCAATTATTTCTCGTGAAAACTGATGAATAAAGTGGAAGAATCAAGCATTTATTTTCTCTTTCCTACATGAGCTCACTACTGCTGGGCGATCAAATAATAGATTAGTAGAATTTTCTCTTTACATTTACTAATAAGTGAAAAAGAGTTAGAATATCACCACTTAGCAACCTCGAATGGAATGATGGATCTAGGCATTGCACTTCAACAGCAGCTAAGCACAAAAAAGGACAACCAGACATTTCAGGCCTCCTGATAAAAGAACTCAACAATTTGGCAAAAGGGATCAAATATGAGTCTGACCAAACTTGTGGGTCCAGCTTCCAATTTGTAGAGGATACAGAGGCTGTTTCTGTGTCAAATTCTATAGGTCAAATGCTCTGGATTCATCAACAGAGCAAATTGAAGGAGGAAAAATGGTTGAACAGGGAATGTGTCAAATAAAAGAGATATTTTAAAAGGCATAAAAATAAACTTTGAAAAAAACATGAGGCCATAGTGGCCCTAACAGTCGGGCAATGGTTATTTGGGGAGGAGGGAAGGGAAGCAGCCACGAGACGGGGCTCAGTGGTGCCTGGTGGGGCTGGGTCTTTACGGGGAAGAGATGCAAGATCATTCACATGGTGGAGTACTGATTGAGCTGTCCATTTGTGTTTTGATTTTCTGGATCTCTGTTTTGTGTTGTAATCAAGTTTTTAAAAATAAAAATGGGTATCCCATTCAACCTGTTGTGTTATAAATACTTATGTGCACATCTTTTCTCTCTTCAGTGTCTGTAAGCGCCTGGTTGATACTTTGTAAGGACAAATAGAGCCCATAACATAAAATTAATAATAACAATCATCCCTTCTATCTATTGATTGTTATATGTAGCTGGTAGAGCTGCTCCCCACCCCTTCCCCTCCGAACCTCGCACCCAACCACCCAACCCAGCCTGGGATGTTTCTTTAGGCAAAAGTCGTATAACCACAAATCTTCTTTCATTAGTTTCCAAAGACTCAAGCAGCGCCCCTGCATCCTATGATTCTTAGAGCTGTTTCTTTTGAGGGCAGCTCGTCTCCCCCACCCTATCCCACCCCTTGCCTGGGGAGTGTGTCTTCAGTCTAAGAGTTAAAACCACAAGACAGACAGGTGAAATCCCCCTCCTTCATGCTCACCCCCGCCCCCCAGCTGCTGTCCACTTTGTCTCTCCCTGGAATTGTTGCTTCCTGAACATTTTGCCCAGATTACGTTGTTATCTGAATGATAATTATTTCAATAGGGGCTATGATTGGGAAAAGCTGATTTTGTGGTGGCTGAGTGACTAATTTCTGTTTTCAGTCATGTGTTTCAATATCATATAAATTCCAGGTGGGGTGCCTGGGTGGCTCAGTCGGTTAAGCATCTGCCTTCGACTCAGGTCATGATCTCAGGGTCCTGGGATCGAGTCCCTCGTTGGGCTCCCTGCTCAGTGGTGAGCCTGTTTCTGCCACTCCCCCTGCTTGTGTGTGCTCTCTCTCTCTGTCAAATAAATAAATAAAATCTTAAAATTCCAGGTGATATTACACTCTTGTTAAGAGAACAGTGCTAAGAAGAAACAATACCCCCACTTTGCCAATAATATTTCTGTAGGGAAGGCAGACGTTAATAATTTTGACAAAGGGATGATCGCATACATGCAGAATCACCCAGAGTGTTTGCTTGCTCAGTCATTTCAAACAGACCAGTCAATAATCACTTGGATTCACTGGGGAAATAACACTACTAAAAACAATTAAATGCACTTGGACCCAGAAGATAAATTTGCATTATCACTTCCCATACTGCAAATAAGAAGACATTAAAACAGTATGAGTCATACTGTCTTAGAGCACAGAATTTATGTATTATAGGGGACAATAAGCTGCTTTTGTGCTAATTGTTTCACTTAGCGTTTGCCAAATCTATCACATTTTTGATACAATAAATTAGTCTTCATTTTTTTCCTTTATATCCTTCCTTGGTCAAAAAAAAGTACAAAATGGAGTGATATTTTTTTTTTAAAGATTTTATTTATTTATTTGAGACAGAGAGAATGAGAGACAGAGAGCATGAGAGGGAGGAGGGTCAGAGGGAGAAGCAGACTCCCTGCCAAGCAGGGAGCCCGATGCGGGACTCGATCCAGGGACTCCAGGATCATGACCTGAGCTGAAGGCAGTCGCTTAACCAACTGAGCCACCCAGGCGCCCAAAATGGAGTGATATTTTTTGAATTTGAAATAAAGCGTGTCACTTTAGTATTTTGAAACATAGTTTCTATAATTTCCAATAAATTCTGTTTTTTTCTCTACATTAGGTTGTCACTAATCCTCAATATAAAAGGCCATTCATATCATGAAGGGCCTAAAAACAAATATTGTGGTTAAAGTTAGATGTATCAGATACTCAAAGGAGGATATAAGTAATACAAAAAAAATAATAATAAAGTAACTAAAATTGTTAGAATTTAGCTCTCAACAAGGTTTCACAAGACATTGTAGTTCCATTTCATTTTTCTTTTTCTGAGAACACAGGCTATTATTTCCAGCTTCTTTTGTAGTTAAGTTTGAGATTGTATCTGGGTTTTGCAAAAGACACGGCCAGAAATCTCCTATCTTTTTTCAAACTCAGCCCTTCAAGCATCCCATATGATTCTTAAGTTCTTTCTTTAAATTTCTCACTGAAATGTGGAAATTTGTGTCCCTAAAGATGGGGCGACTATCAGATGGAAGAATCCTTTCAGCCTGGCTATGGAGTGACAGGATGACGCAATTTCACACTCCTCAAACCACCAGCCATGAACTCCAGATCTAGCATGAACAAGACATAAACCTTTTTATGGGAAGCCACAAAGACTTATGGCTAATTTGTTTTCACACCTGAGCCTAATGAATCCTAAGCAGTACAGGAGAAATATGGTGGCAATATGCCCAATTTGGGACTGTGCCCTCTGAAGATTAATTTAACCAACTCTGTTGCTTTTAATTATTACATCATGTCTTTTTCTTTTGAAATCTTATCTTTAAAAAGATTACAGTTGAGGGCTGTTACTTAGCAAAGGCTAACTTAGTGGATTGGATTTGCTAATTTCAGTCCCGTTTTCATGAATCTGCATTTCCAGGAATAGACAGAATATCAAAATGCCCATATTCCATAAGTCCCTTATGACTAACTGAGTTCAGTCAAACTCATTGCTTCTGGATTTCTGTTCTCTACAGACTTAAGCTTTTTAACCTGGGTTGCCATTCTGAATAGCATTTTTGCATAATAAGTACACCCAAACTTAGTTGTATAAAGGAGAAAAAAGGCATTTGATCATAGGTTTTGTGGATTCAAAATTTAGAAAGGGCAGAGAGGAAGCACCTTGTTTCTGCCCAAGATTCATTCCTCTGCTCCGAAGTTTCAGAGCCTAGAGGTGACTTAGTATTCAAGACTGAAGTCCTATAAGGTCATGTTTTGTTCTTACATCTGGCATCAGGACTGTAAGAGCCCAAAGACTGGGACTCCAAACACAGATCCCATGACACATGGCCGCTCTGTGTGGATTGGCCTTCTTATGGTATGATCACCTTGGGTTAGACAGACTTCTTACACAGCAGCTCAGAGTCACAAGCAAACAAGGGGGAAGATGTATTGAGACTTTCTTTTGTAATTGAAGTATAGCTAACTTACAATATATTTGTTTCAGGTATACAACCTAGGGACTCAACAATTATATAAATAGGAAATGCTCACCATGATTACTATAGTTACCGTCTGTCAGCATACAAAGTTCTCACAATATTATTGACTATATTCCCCATGCTCTACTTTTCATCCCCATGATTTATTCATTTTATAACTGCAAGAGTTGTACCTTTTAATCCTATTACCTATTTCACCCAGGCCCCCAGGCCCTTCCCGTCTGGCAACCACCAGTCTATCCCTCTATATCTATGAGTCTGTTTCTGTTTTTTTGTGTGTCTGTTTATGCATATAAGTGAAATCAAATGGCATTTGTCTTCTTCATGGTGTATCAAGTTTCGTGACCCAGCCATGCACTGTCACCCCTGCACGTTCTGTTGGTTACAAGCAAATCACAGCCCACTCAGCATCAAGCAGGCAGTTTTGGACCCCTATCTCTGAAAGGAAGGATATCAAGAAACCTGTGACTATTTCAAAACTGTCATAGTTGGGAGCCCCATGAGCTTCTTGAACCAGATGAATCACCTGAAATGTATGCAAAATGGTTTACGTACATGCATTTTCATTTTTGAGTGGGTCTAAAATATTCATCTTAGAAGTTGACAGCAGAGTAACAACATCTCGAACATTATTTTTGTGGCTGCCTATGCAGTTATAACAACAATAAATTGAGAAATGTTGCTCACACCCACTTAGCACATAAAGCATCTAAAGTAGTTCCCTAAAAAGACCTGCAATAGTATAGAGGTATGAATGGCTACAAATTAAAATACACATAAATGTAACGCTAAGGGAAAATTCCTCGGAGAATGTATTCATCAGAAACCTAGCCAAAGGTGTTAGTATGTAAGCTGTATATAAAATGCCTGGATTAATTTAGTTTTTTACTTTGTATCTGATGCTTCAGTGATGTTAACACAGCTCAAAGAATTTTTCTTCAGAAGTCAGCAGCCCATTCTTGACAAAAAAAATGTTTTCACTAGACAAAAATACTGATGCCTTTTACGTTTCAACAGATGTCTAACAGTTTTAAAGATATAGTAGTAGCTCTCTTTTCATGTGAGGGCTGCAAACATAGTGATAGATACCATATGTATTTTTAACCATGGTTGATTTGCTTTTTGAAAAATACTTTCTGACTAAGACACAGAGCGTCATTGATAATAGGTCCCTGAAGGCTTCCCTGGAGTTACCTTCTTCATAATCCAGCGGTGATTTTGATTTCCTTCTGCTAGGGATAGGAAGTGTGGTTGTTCAGAGAGAAATGGGACGTTGCGAGTTTAACAAAATGGACTGAGTTTGCGAAGCCATCTACCTGCTGCTCACCTCTCTTTTCAAGCAAACCAACTGACCTAATTTAAGAAGTGCAGGGAGGTGCCTACATTTGGGCTTGATGATCAGAATTAGAAAATAAATGCCCAATAAAGCAGTGACAGAGGTCATTTTGTGTGCTCACATCACATTTATAGCCTGAAATATATAGAGAGACTCACCTCTTGCTTGTAGGGTTGGGACAGGCCCCTTGAAGAACACCAGTACTGAGCTCCCAGAGGCCGTAGGATTGCACAGGTCAACATGGGATGGGGAAAGGATGCACCAGGCAGAGGAACATGGCTGAAGGCAAGAAAGGGCAAGACATCCTGGTCCTGGGAATATACACGTAACTGCAAGGAGGAGGTTATAGACACAACTGATAGGTTGGGATCATACTGTTAAAGTCCTTGAATGTGGGACCACTGTCTACCTCAGCTTTGCAACTACACGACGGCCATTGTGCACGGAGAATACCAGCCCAGAAAGAGGGTTTGTGCCGAATGAAGAGCAGGAGCCACGTAAAGCCCAGTTAGGACGCTGCAGGCTGGAGAGCTGGTGCCTTTCAGGGCATCGTGGTCAGAGGCTCTCTCCAAAAGCCCAAACACTAACGTAGATTTGAATTAGTTGAGAAAATAGGTACAAATAGTGATTTTCCTTTCCACTTAACAAAGGGAAAACACACATCTAGATCTTCGGTTATATCTTCAGAAATGTGGTACCTTTATTATGTATGTATGTATGCATTGCATTTCTGTGTAGCTACTCAGATTGCCAAAGGGAAGGTTTAGAACTCATCTTTCCAAATAATCAGCTCTTCAGCAGCTTGCAGAGATGGGCTGCTAGAGTGCAGTGAATTCTGACAAAATCAGAAGGGGAAAAGGCAATTAAATATTAATAGAATAAAATAATAAAATAGGAAACAAAAGAGTACCTATTAAAAGTGAACAAGCCTTAAAACCTCATGTGTTAGAAATGGATTCCTATGGAAATATAGGGTTCAGTGGGAAAAATGCTCAAGTAAACTTTGAGGAGGCAAGTAGGATTTGAGGTCATAGTTACACTGAGACCTCAGTGTGGCTTTGGGGCTAGAATTGAAGCTAATCTGAACCCCATTGGGCAAACTGCTGCTGGCGAGCAGTGTGAAGACCTTGGCCACCAATTCATTGTCACATTTATAAATACGATGCTCATTTCCACAAGGTGGGGTTTTCCCAGGAGATCAAATCAAATAGCATAACTTAAGTGTGGCCTACCTACCATGGTATTTTAAGGCTAAAATGATGGAAAGAAGAAAATGTTGATGGAAATCTAATGAGCTGGATATAATCACAAAAAGAGTCATTATGCAGAAATTAAATTGATCTGCTGAGTGCCAATTCTAGTGAGCAAAGCTGCATTCGAATTAGAAATGAAAGTGAAAATAGATGTTACATCTTCTCAAAAGACCCATCAGGCTATAAGGGACCTGAACTGATAAAATGATTCTAGCCTGGGAAACTACCCATAAATAACAATAATGTGGATTTCTAGCAGTATGTGAAATATAGGACTGAACATTTCAACTTGCTTGTATTCATTTAGTCCACAACAACCCTATCTATCATTAATTACCCTCAATTTATAGAAAATCTGAGGCACATATTAGTTGAGAAATGTGCCTGAGGTCTCATAGCTCATAAGTATTTGTGTAAAATTGGAATCCAGATAGCATAACTCCTAACTACTCTATTGCTACAATTCATTGCTACAAAAGTCACAAATTTGGGATAATGACCCTTCAGTGGTTCATCTTGGGAGTGCATTCAAGTGTTTCAATCTAACATTTTTTAAAAATTATCCAAAAATGCCTATCTTGAAAAGTCCTAAAGCAGTATGGAAAAAGAGATGCTAACTTTCGAGAGAGAGCCAGGAGCTATGGTATGGTTGCTTGCATTGAGTTACGGCTGGAATGGAGTCTGACACCATATTTGAACACTTACCTGCTCCATCTACTGCATCAGACCCTCATCCTCAGAGCTGTAATCATCCCAATCTGATGCTCGGAGAGATCAGCTTACTTGCTCAAGGTCATGCCACCAATTAATGATAGAACCTGTCAGCCTGCTTCCAAAGATCACGTTCCTTCCTACTGCATGTTCTGTCACTCTTGTTAACCCATTCTAGGAGAATATTATTAGGAAATGGTGACCTGTGAAATATACAAATCTCAGTACACTTGAAGAAAATTTGTAATTCTAAGAAGGTAAACATTTATATCATTTTAGTTAATTGTATTAAACTTTGCCTCAGATTTTGCTTGTGTTAAACCAGCATTGGGCAGTGGACAAGATAATATTCTGATGCTAGGTAACATGTTGTCTATTGTGTTAACTGTTAGCTATTATGTATACTTTTTAATTCTTAATTAATTCTTAATTCTTAGATAGCAATATGCTAGATTCCATAATTATCAAACACTTTGTCAAACCAAGGATTCTATTATAGATATATGGGACTACTTTTTATGCATGTTTTCACTCAGAGTTATTGAAGTGAAGAAAATTTGGAGGATTTTTTTTCTGAATGTGTAAAAATACTGACGTTTCACTTACTTAAGTAAATAAGTACAGGGATTTATATTAGGCCATCAAAGATAAAGTTATAGAATAATCTACAAAATTTTAAATAACAAGTTTACAAAACTGCTTCTAGGTTTTTATGCAGCTACATCTTTATTCTTCGTAGAAAGAGCCTCATGTACAAGGGGTGCCTGGGTTTTGGCTCAGGTAATGATCTTAGGGTCATGATCTCAGGATCCTGAGATCAAGCCCCATGTCTAGCCCCCACACAGCGCTCTCTGAATCCAATCCAGAGTCTGTCTCCTGGTTTGGGAGGATTAGAGAACGGTCTTTGCCTAAACCACAGACCCTTTTGCACCTTTTTAAAACTTCACATTTAACAAGGTCAGAGAGTTTTCTAAGAAAACTAATCAGTCACTTGGAACAGAGTGAGATCATTAAGGACCCAGTCATACCAAATTAAAGGAGGCAGTCAGCAACAAATGGTGTCTTTGTATGTTGATGAGAAAGGCTGACGAATTTGCTGTGCCATTTTGAATTCTCTTTGTCTGCCTCCCTAGGCATCTGTGGGGAGACTGAGCCTCCTCCCGCAATGCCCAGCTCCACAGGTACCTGGGGTTTCTATTCTGCAGTTCATCAACACACGTAACATGCACATGGTCTGCAGAGGAAAAACTAGTGTTTCCACAGATATAATTTGTAATCAAATCTCCCCTGTCCACCAAAACAGAATCAGTGAAAAAAAATCCACGACTTGAGGGTATATTAATCCCCTCAACCTACAAGTTAGACACTTAACATCTCTGAGCAGAGATGAGGAGAAAATACAAAAAGGTGAAACAGTAGTCAGCAGGAAACAAATGGACAACACCAAAGAATTAGGAAAATGAAGACAGATATGGAATGGTCCCAGAGGAGATGGGCTGCACAAACGGCAGGGGGTGTGGGGAGCAAAAATGTAGGAAAATATGTACATGAGAGAAAAGTGAACAAAAGGAAATCAAATGTAATAAAGATCGAATTTACTATAGAAGAAATGACCGACATAAATGAGGCAATGAAAAAGCACTATATGAATAGTAGAGTCCTTAAGATAACTAAAACAATGAAAGAAAAATAAAGCAATTAACACAAAGACCTAAGTCAAGAAATATGCTTCTGAATTAAAGGAACACTGGAATGTGCATTTTGCAGGAGCACAACATACCTCAGGAATCAGGAAAAAAGGATACGGGGTGCCAGGCTGACTCCATTGGGAGAACGTGTGACTCTTGATCTCAGGGTCCTGAGTTTGAGCCCCATGTTGAGTGTAGAGATTTCTTAAAACAACAACAACAACAGAAGGACATAGGCTAGTGAAGTTACTAAACTTCAAAAGATAAAGAATTCTTTCTGCACCTGTAAAAACACCAGGTTATTTACACAGGGTCTCAGACTTAAACGAAGCAACATTCGATACCTATCAAATGTTCAAGGAAAGAAACTGAGGCCAACAATTTTATACACACCAAACTCTGTTTTCACATATAAAGTCAGTGGTGTTTTGTTATATACAAGAGCCCAGAGAATGTTATTGTCACATGTCCTTCTTGAATAACCTGCTGGAAGGGATTCACCGAACTAGAGGACGACTAGCAGAACTCCCATCCAAGGACTGCGCGAGTGAGCAGTGAGCATGTCTGATGGTAGAATCAAGACCAAAACCAATGTGAGACTTATGTTATGGACATAAACTCTTACTATCAAAAAAATACTGCCACCTATGCTAAAAAGTCAAAAGGGAAAGTTGGAAGACTGTGTGGCAAAGCTGATTTTCTCATCTCTAGTGGCTAAGAATCCAAAGATTTCATTGATAACCTGATGAGTCATAGAGCAATAAGCATAGAGATACTCTCTAAAAAATACAAGTATGAAGAGGATAAAGAATTTAAATTATAATAATGCACTGCACAGGGTCTCCCCAGGCTGAAATCATGGTATTGGTTGGGGTGATAATTTTGTCTGAGGCTCAAGGTCCTCCTTCGAGGGGCTGGCAGAATTCGCTCCCTTGAGGGGCACGAGGGAGGGCTCCATTTTCTCTCTGGTTGGCGGCTCCCAGTTTCCACCCAGAGTTACATCAGTGTGAGGCTTCCAGAGAGCTCACCATAGGGCAGCTGGAGAGTGTCTGCTGGTGTTTCTTGTCCCTTCTAAGTGGTCACCTACCAGGCCACCTAGGATATTGTCCCTTTGAATTAACTCAAATTCAGACTGATCAGAAATCTTAATTACATCTGCAAATCTTTGACATATAATGTAAAACTATCCTAGGAATGATATTCTATCATATTTACATATTCTGCCCACACTCGAGAGAAAGGGAATATACGAGCACCTGAGCCATTGGGGGTCATTTTAGAATTCTGCTTATCACAGATGCATTTTAATTGAAAAAAAATCAAATTGATTTTGTATATTCTATGCATACATGTACACAAAACATTTTCACTATGATCCAATAACTTTGAAGGAATTTTTTTTTACTATATACCCTTCTACACATGAACATAGATCCTATTAAAGTTTTGTAAATGGGGTTATATAAACTGCTTATTAGGCAGATTTAAAATAGCTTCAGAGCTCCCAGAGAGAGATAGCCTATAATTCAAAGTATATTTTAAACAAATTATGTACTTCAGGTTTTGAACTTGTTTAATACTATTGATAATAATGAAAAAGTTTGTCTCAAGTTACTTCAGATTTCCTGCCCACTCACATTCCTATCCTAAGCCCCAATTTATTGGAATGACAAACCACAGTAGACACAGCTTTAACACACACCACACGATCCACATATAAATTAAAGCTGTTTCATGAGGTGGGAGTTAGAACCACATTAAATTGATTTTATATATTAAAGTTGGAATACACCTCTAGAATAATGGTTGTGTACAGTTATTAATAAGTAACCATTAGCTTTGCTGCTCATGTGCATGTTTTCCTGAGTGATTGGTGATTTGATTCATCTTGTACATCGGTCTTTTCCTTCCCCCAATTATCTTCTCAGTTACAGATACATTATACACTCTTCAATTCTTTCTACTTAATAGTTCTCGACTTAATTATAACTAAAGGAGAAATTGTTTCTTTATTACAAATATTGTCCCTTGGCAATACACTTAGATAAAGCTAAAGGATTTCATCAGAGAGCATATTTAACCAAACGGCAATTTTTCCATTTATCCACATTGTTCAATATCTAATTATTATTTGTTGAATTACTTATTGCTTTTTTTCATAATGATTAGTCTCAAAGAATTTAATGCTGACAGGGATTTCTACATCATTTGATATGAGCTTCTCCCCAGGGTAAAGTTACCTGCAAAGCATTCCTGACCAAACACCGTTCTATTTCATTTAATTCCATCAGTGATGGATAAATCAGAGTACTCAATGCAGCCATTTCTTTTTTTTTTCTCAATTATATATTAATTTATTTTTCAATGTTTCATCAGACTGGGTGGCCATACTTAATTAGCCCAGAAGCAGAAGGCTCATTTAGGCAAGAACAACTTTTGAGAATTTACACAGAATTCTGATAACTAACTCATTTCAGCATATTTTAAAAATAATATTCCCCTCCACTTCTTTTTTTTAATTTTATTATGTTATGTTAGTCACCATACATTACATCATTAGTTTTTGATGTAGTGTTCCATGATTCATTGTTTGCGTATAACACCCAGTGCTCCATTCAATACGTGCCCTCCTTAATACCCATCACCAGGCTAACCCATCCCTCCACCC
>NC_138374.1:75642106-75667303 GCF_054177405.1 Leptonychotes weddellii | reverse complement strand
CTGAACTCCTGCAATTATTCAAAACTTACTTCCCATTTTAGTAGAAATCTTACACATTGTGTCTGGTTCAACCTTCTGGAGGAAGAGAAATGTATTTATGCAGTACATCCAATCCTGCATGTTCCAAACCAGTTTTCACCCCAGAAGCTCATTTTCTCAGGGCTTCTTCCTCTTCGTCCTTTCGAGCACCCAGTTAACCCATTCCACACCCCATCAGGAGGCCCCAGCTTGCTTGTCCCAGCAAGGATAGAGAAAAGAATCAAGTTTATAGGCTGCCAAATTCATAGCATCAAAGCATAAAAGCCATCAGAACAACGAGCGCTATTTCTAATGTAATTTTTTTTAAGAGAAAAGAATCAAGTTTATAGGCTGCCAAATTCATAGCATCAAAGCATAAAACCCATCAGAACAACGAGCGCTATTTCTAATGTAATTTTTTTTTAAAGATTTTATTTATTTATTTGACAGAGAGATAGAGAGAGAGCACAAGTAGGCAGAGAGGCAGGCAGAGGGAGAGGGAGAAGCAGACTCTCCACTGAGCAGGGAGCCCGACGTGGGGCTCGATCCCAGGATCTTGGGATCATGACCTGAGCCAAAGGCAGCCGCGTAACCGACTGAGCCACCCAGGCACCCCGAGCACTATTTCTAAAGCAAGGGTCACTTTCATGTGGTGATTCCAATCAGTCAGGTATGGATTCGTGTGCACTTGATTTATTGACGCTGTTCTTAAACGAGAAACATCCCTGACTTAAGAAATGACCCACACCAAGGGTCCTGCACGGTCCTTTTATAGACATGTCGAAACTTTCCCCTTTGATCCTTCCCTTTCTCCCATGTGCGGGGGCTCATGGTCACCTGTGAGCCCTTTTCTTGAGATGCTGTGAGTTCGGTGAGTTCATTGGATCATGCATCTGATGGTAATAGACAGCCTTGTTCTCTGTATTTTGACAGCTTTCTCAATACCTTTGGACTGAGACAAATATTACTTAATGCACATCATAATATTTTAAAACAGAAACAACTAATTAAACACACTGCATTAAGATACATCAGCATTTTCTCTACAGTATCTTTCACCAAATACAATTTATACATTTAAAAGGTAACCAAATGATTTGCCTCTTTTATTACATTAAATTATATTTAAACCAGTATTGACCACTTAGATCCCTCACTGTTGGTTTTGGATTCAAATACTGGTTACACCACCATCAGCAGGATGGCCATGGAGAAATTAATTCTATAAAATGTTGATTAAGAATATGTATCAGGGGCGCCTGGGTAGCTCAGTTAGTTGAGTGTCCCACTCTTGATTTCAGCTCAGGTTGTGATCTCAAGGTCGTGGGATCGAGCCCCGCGTCAGATTCCACACTCAGCAGAGTCTGCTTCTCTCCTTCAATCTCTCCCTCTGCCCCTCCCCACTCAGATAAATAAATAATCTTAAAATAAAAAGAATATGCATCACTTGGGTTAATAGGAAGACTAAAGGTAGCATGTGTAAAATCACCTAAAATAGTACTTTGATTGAGGTGCTTTGCATGTTCTTGTTTGTCAGCCAAAGTTGATCCTCCTCCTCTTCTTCTTCTTTCTACTTGTTAAACCAAATTTTTCAGTATCCAATTTTAAATTTATTTTCATTTTCTTAAATATGAATGTAGCTCTTTGATTTTTGTCTGTTCAAATTCATTTCATGGTTCCCCATCTATTTTAGGCCAATGATGTTATTTTGAGTTCTAATTATATTTAACAAAATGTATCTATTTCAGTTTTGAGTTACTCACAGATTTGCCCTGCATGCCTTTTCATTTTCACTCCTCGTGGTCATAAAAGTGTTGACTATCCCAGTGCTACTCCTGTCATTCACTGCCGTATGGATTTTCCCTTTGGTGAAATTTCTATTCAAGTTTTACCTGTTTTTGTGAATTATCTGTCATTTTGCTACTGATTTGTTTGGTTTTATGTGAAAATTTAATCTAACTCCTTACTGTCCATTTACTTTAATGATGTATGTATATTTTAATCTCTTTATCCTGACTAGTTATTTTCTTAACAAGTTTGTTCCATGTATATTTAGTCAACCATTACTTGAAGTTGTATTCCTTGGAAGCATTTAGAATCCTTTTATATCTAATATTCTGTAATTTCATGAATCTTTGGGTATAATTTTTTGTCACAGGCATTTGATGAATACATTCATTCTGAAGAACTTAAGTTTTTGTAATTCTCTTGTATTTTTGTTTTAATTGTTTTTTCTATGTTGTCCATTTTAATGAAACATTTATTAGCACTGTATCAAACACCCTGGGTTGATCTTTCACTCATATTTCTCTCTCTCTCTCTCATGATTTTCTTTTTTTTTTTTTTAAGATTTTACTTATTTATTTGAGAGAGAGAGAGCATGAGAGGGGGGAGGGTCAGAGGGAGAAGCAGACTCCCCGCTGAGCAGGGAGCCTGATTCAGGACTCAATCCCGGGGCTCCAGGATCAGGATCTGAGCCGAAGGCCGTTGCTTAACCAACTGAGCCACCCAGGCACCCTCTCTCATGATTTTCAATGGATTGTCAAAATTACTTTTCATAACATCTAATTAAATATCTTTTCAGCCATTTTTTTAAAAATTTCTAGAGGATTTCTTAATGTTTTCTGTTTATTTTTTTCAAAATACCCAATTCTTGCTTTGTGGATTGAACATAGTATTCAGATGTTTCCATGCATACAATTTAGCTTTTTCTACCACATTTTTTCTGCATTTCAAGGGGTAAAGAAAAAAAGAAAAAGTTGTTCAACAATGCTGAGTTCAGCATGGGGCTTCTCACTGAGTGAGCTTCACCGATGATGAGGGATACCAAACACCAGAAATTAGAAGCCTTTGTACTTCCTACCCACCCAAGCATGCAGAGATTCCAGAGGTCAGATAGATGTATAAATTCTTTCATATCTTTCATGTATGTTCTGAGCACCAAGACCCTCCCAAGTTTTTGCTATGCCGACTGCTCTTTCTAGATCATATCCTATTCTTCACATACTCCAGGCTAAACATTTTTCTGATCTACTCTATCGATGACCAGATTTTTCTCTCTGCCCATTAGAAACATTGACATTTTTGCTGCATTGATGTTTTCCCTCCATTCTCCTCTTAACTGAAGATTTATCCTGTTTTTACATCTTTACTCCCATATAGTGGAATCTTGGTCGAGAAGCATAGCTTCTATCCTGGGAACTTCAGAGCAGTTTTTGACTGAGGCCCTGAGATCCCTTGGGAAAAACTGGGAACGGAGCAGCCTCCAGTTGCAGCTTTGTACAATCCGGACACTGGAGATTAGATAAAGTCCTGAGTTAACTGAGGGAATATAGGATTGGGATGGAGAAGGCTTTGAGAGCAGTACAGAGTGGTTTTATTATAATAGCTTCTTGTCTCATCCCTAGTCATCAAACTGCATCTTTTATAGAGGCAGCTACATTATGAAATCACTGACTTAATCCTAATCCGCTTTTACAGTTAACGTAGAATGTAACTTAATAGAAAAGAACTCAGTTTGTGCTTGCTCTGGCTTACCTGAGTGCTTGTGGATTTGTTCTGCTAATGGAATCTAGGTACACAACAGAGCTGGACACCAAATACCCTCCAAGCCCTCGCGGAGCCTCCATGCCCATGATTGAGTGATGGCTAAAATGAGGATCTAAATCCATTGCATCTCTACCTTACCATGAGAAATAAATGGCACGAGTAAAGCCTTGTATTTTGTCAACTTGTCACCGAGGTAATAGAAGAAGACCCTGAGCTTGAAGATGCGTGATGGGGAAGGGACAGATCAGTTCAGGCAGGTAAGGAGACGTGCTTGAAAGAGAACTGTACACACTTGATTAGTATGCAGCAGGCTGTGGAAGGCAAAAAGGGCTGAGATAAAATTAATGGCTTAAAAACTCTGGGAGCAGAAAAAGCCATTAACCATTATGCTCAAAAACAAAGCAAGCACCTGCTGCAAGGTGTTTTATCGAGGTGTGAGATGGCAAAGGATGTGCCAGGAATAGCAACATGTACGGAACCATCTTCTCAACTGATAGAAATTCTCCTAGGACTTTTCATAAAGGACATATATATGTTTTCCTCAATGCTTGGGACCAGAATATCATTTCATCTCTTTGAGTAGTTAAGCTTGGGCTTTATTCAAATTATGGTGCTAGATGAAGCAGTAAGCACTAGGGATCCATCTAAGTTCTCTAAGGACCACTGACATCAGGATCCTCTAGTGACACATGAAATACCCACTAACGTCACAGTTTACTCTTTAGAAATGTACCTGACAAGATTCTTCTGGGTGAGAAGGACCAGTATGGACAGGTCATGGAGTAAGTTTGTAAGTTATGAAATGGTTGGCAGAGACACTAATAAAACACTAACAAATAAAAAAAAATTAACCTGAAAAACTCATTCTTGCCCATGTTCTGATAATAGTTCATCTGTGATTTAATTGCCAAACAGGTATGAGGAACCGCACAGACCTTTGTGGACCAGCTAACGGGATGAATAATAAGATAAAGCACAAAATAAACGTGAGTGGATCACAATTATCAATCAGCTTTTACTAAATGAAACTGAATTGGAAAGACCCTTAACTATCATGTACTCAAACCGATACACGCACAATGAACAATTATAGGATGCATTTCAAAAGCCAGATGTTACTGTAACAAGCCCCGTTTACCTAGCTAGACTGAAACCAAGGGTCAGCAAACCGTGGCCCGCAAGCCAAATCCAGCCAACAGCCAACTTTATAAATAAAATTTTATTGACTATCGACATATCCTTTTGTTTATATATTATCTACAGGTGCTTTCTCACTGCAACACGCAGAGTTGGATAATTTCAGCAGAGACTATCTGGTCCACAAAACCTAAAATATTTATTCTCTGGCCCTTTATAGTGAATGTCTATCATCCCAGGAGAGTGATTTGGCTGCAAGGAAAATGATCACTGTTTCTTACAAGTTTGGTGTCAGGATGAAGTTAGTGAGTGCCCTGATTTCTCTAGTTAGACCCTACTGGAAGCATAGTTTCCATGCATATTTTAACAGGAAGAAACTAGACAGTGTCCAAAAACGATACCATAATGATACAGAGGTTCAAAATAATATTGCCGGGGCACCTGGATGGCTCAGTGGGTTAAGCTCTGACTCTTGGTTTCACTCAGGTCACAGTCTCAAGGTTGTGAGATCGAGCCCCATGTTAGGCTCCTGGGTTGGGCATGAAATCTGCTTGAGATTCTCTCTCTCCCTCTCCCCCTGCCCCTCCCCACCCCTCGTGGGTGCATGCTCTCTCTCTCTCTCTCTTAAATAAGTAAAAAAAAAAAAGTAATAATATTGCCAATTGTGGCTGAAAAAAACATGGAGGTGTTTTTCTCTAAACAAATGGTTTAGGGATGGTTAGAGAGGATAATTCTGGCAAGTAAATTGCATCACATTGTGGGGAGTTTATCATGTGGAGGGATGGTTTGGTCTCATCTTGGATCATTTAAAATGTAAACCCCGAGATTGTAAATTTTACAGTGAGGCATGTTCTGACTCAAATCAGCAGAAACGTGCAAATGTTTAGAACTATCTGAAAATGAAAAGGGTTGTGTCCACAGAGAGCAGTGCAGATAGATCAGCTAGCCAGTTACGATCAGGAAAGTCACAGATGTGACTACTGCACAAACCTCCTAGAAATGGAGAAGAAACTTGTCCTTGAGCTACTAGTAGATAGAAGAATTCCTAATTAGATTGTATTTATATTATATATATTTAAATTATATATTTACATACATTTTGAAGCTATTAAATTGTAAAACACAGCCAAAATAGTGATGTTTCCTTTTTCTGATGAAGTAATTTTAAAGTAATCTTCCCCTCATTACTTAAAGATTTAATTCAGATTTCTTTTTCGACTCCTCCTAACGTCAGCTCCTCGTCTCAAATTTGGTTCATTTGATGAATATTCTGCTCATTTGATGCATAAAACATGTAAACGTGGGACTTTTAATGAATACCATTTTTTAAGTCGTTCAAGGAAAGGGCTGTTGTGTCCACATATATGTGTAAAATGAAACATAGACTCAGTCAATAATTTCTGGGGATAAACAACTTGACTGTTTTAGTAAAAGAGAGTATATTGAATTTATGCAAGAGCCTAGTCCTTGGGAATCTCCAAGTACCTCCAGCTAGGAACAACATAGTGTCAAAAATCACAAAAAGCCTTCTTTGATATGATTTCTTGATCGGTAAGCCCACAGACGGAAGACCTCCAAGGCGTATGGGAGGAACAGTCCATTTGTTTTCCTCTTGTTGGTACAGAAGAATAAACCGTTTTTTTGCCGATGTCTCTGTAGATGGCACTGAACTGTTCAAAGCAAACACAGGGGAGCATCAGGTGAGCTGCATGGGTCTGTCAGTAACAAAAATGCCGGTTTTAAACATTTCTAATTCATGAACTGGATGTTTCCTGATTGGTGTATTTTTCAGCTCAGGCATTTTTTTTTTTTTTTTAATTCTGCTGTGTACTTCTATTTTCATTTTTACTTTGGTGTTTGGTGTCCATGGAATGCGCAGGTTTCTCCCTTTTTTTTTTTTTTGAGATTTTATTTATTTATTTGACAGAGAGAGACACAGCGAGAGAAGGAACACAAGCAGGGGGAGTGGGAGAGGGAGAAGCAGGCTTCCCGCGGAGCAGGAACCCCGATGCGGGACTTGATCCCAGGACCCTGGGTTCATGACCTGAGCCGAAGGCAGATGCTTAACGGACTGAGCCACCCAGGCGCCCCAGGTTTCTCTATTTCTTTCCCAGAAATGTGTTTCTGATGCTGACATGAGCACAAAGACCTTATGTTCTGTGTTGGGAAATAAGTTGGTGTCTTAAGAATAAAAACTTTCATTAGAGTTAGTCAATGCATCACAGATATTATCCTTCCTGGCAAGAAGGATAGAAAGCAGAGTCATTCTGTTGGGCTGTGGTTCTCAAAGGAAAAATAAAGCTTTTCAAAATGTTAGTCATTACCATGGTAGATGTTTCCGTAAGTCATTTTTACAACCTGTTTTGATGGATTGTAAGAATCCGTGTGACATTACTTTTTCCTATGGCTTACTGTTAAAATCATATTCATAATATTGACTATTATTCATTGAGTACTATGTACCAACATTATGAACCAGAAAGTAATTTGTACTTAACCCTCATAACACTCCTGCAAAGCAAAAATTATTATTCCACATTGTAGATGGAAAACAGGCTCAGAAAGGATATAAATTGCCCACATCACAAAACTAGTAAGTGCTGGAGCCAAAATGCAAACAGGATCTGCCTGGTCACAAAGTCTGATTTTTCCCCCGTACCAGGTGGACACTATAAGCCTTCTCAGTTTTAAGTGAAATGCACTCAATTTCACACCTATCTAGTAAGTGGACATGACTGTCAGTGTGACCATAATTATAGAAAGGCCCCCCCCTTGAAAATTTTGAGAAAAAGACAGTGCAGCAATGCGCCAAGAATAGACTCATACGTACAAAAAACACAGGTGCCCCCTGCCGGGGCTCGATGCACACGTCCCTGTGTACACATATTGCATTTCTGTAGGTTTTCCTTGATAACGTTCAGATATGCTTCTGATGAATAAGAGTTTCTTACGAAACCTAACCTTAGGGGCAGGGTCAGCGTCAGGCAACACCGTGAGTCGCTAGCTAACAAGAGTAGGTTAATATTTTGACTAAATGCCCTCCTATTAAACACAATGCCACCATTCATTAGTTTAATTATCACCATTCTATGATTACTTACCATTTAAATGATCATTTAACAGAAAAGCTGAATGTCTTACCCAAGGTCATCTTGTGGAAGATCAGAATTTCTACCTCAGTTGTATCCTACACGCTGCATGTTAATCGTTAGATGGTAACATGTGGATGTTCAATGTCTCCCAGCCCTTCTGTTGCTTGGTGGCATCACCTGGCTCTTTTCTTTGCAAGACGACACCCCTGGATACTCTTCCATACCCCAGAACTAATCATCCTGCTCACTCTTTCCTCCCCAGCACACACATCTGCACAGTAGCTGATGGGAAGGAACTCATACCAAGGGGATGACATGCTCAATTTGTAAAATTTTCCAGAGTTAAGTAGCTAGGGTGAGGGTTTCCATCTCTCCTCTATAAAAACAATGCTGAATTGTACTTTATTGCATAATAAATATAATTTTGACGTCTATTCCACAGTCTTCATGAGTGATGTCCTATCATGGTCCACATTCTCACACACTTACAGCATTAGTGGTTTCTACACCCATCCTCAGTCAGCCGTCACCTCTGCCCCCCAGGTGCATTAGATTGGGTATGAACACTAAATTTTAAAAAGGAGTTCTTAAGTTTTGAATGTTTCTTTATTTTTACCTGGAGGAAATGATTAATAATAACCTGATTGTCAGAAAATGGTCTTGGTATAAAGGAGAACGATCCTAGTGATAATAGTTGGTATGAATTGGCACAGGCGAGGTCAGGCTGTGTTATAAAGGGTGCCCAAGCCTTATCTCGTTAATTCTTACGAAAGCCCTAAAAAGTGGCTCTCCACTTTATTCCAGCTTTACAAGTGAGAAAACAGTTGCTGCGAGTGGCCAAGGAACTCGGCTCTGGGTTTGAACTTCATGCTGTTTATTTCTAGAACTTGACTTGCAAACATTACACCACCAGATATCTCAAGCTCACCTTAAAAACCATCAAGCAAACTAAAGAAATAAGCAACAACAACAAAGTGTAAGAAAAAGTCTTCTCATTCCCAGCTTAAGACATATTATAATAATTCAAAAAATACCGGAACGCCTGGGTGGCTCAGTCGGTTAAGTATCTGTCTTCAGCTCAGGTCATGATCCCAGGGTCCTGGGATCGAGTCCCACATCGGGCTCCCTGCTCAACGGAGAGCCTGCTTCTCCCTCTCCCTCTGCTGCTCCCCCTGCTTGTGCTCTCTCTCTCTTTCTCTCTGATAAATAAATAAATAAAATATTAAAAAAATAATTTAAAAAATACCATAGAATGAAAGGAACATAAACCAGATCAACTACCCAGAAGCCGATGCATTTGCCTGAGGTTGATGCATAGCAGGCAATTGTACTTAATGTGATGTTAGTGAAATACACCTTCGCTTTATCCAAAACACATTTTTTAAATGTTTGCTAAATAGAGAAATATCATAGCGTGTGCTACCAACTTGCT
The DNA here is from genome assembly GCF_054177405.1 of Leptonychotes weddellii. Taxonomy (NCBI): domain Eukaryota; kingdom Metazoa; phylum Chordata; class Mammalia; order Carnivora; family Phocidae; genus Leptonychotes; species Leptonychotes weddellii. Next base: position 75,658,075 of record NC_138374.1, on the reverse strand, counting down.
TTAACTGAGTTATCAATAAGAGAGGAAACTAGAAATAGGAAAAATATTTTATAATAGCCTTAAATCTTCCATTGATACTAAAATTACTAAATTCCAACAGTTTAGAAAGAATACATACAAATGAAAAATAGATATGACAATGGCCTTTCCTATACCCCCAACCAATTTATTTATTAGTACCTGGGGAAAGAATCAATAATCTGGTCATAGTGTTTTAATTTCTGCAATTATGATTTTATTTGTTGTAGATAAAAGCTTTATCCTTTAAAAAGATTCACTTGTAAGAAAATACAAAGCAAGCTGGTTATTTCATAGGAACTGGTTTATCATCCTGTATGTTCCATCAAATTAGCTGAGGCCAGAGTCTCCGTAAAATGGAAGCACCCATAGAGTGAATTTCAGGCATATTTGGAGGTTTAAAATGTGTTGTCCATGGCTGGGGCTGGGCTTGGGGAGGGTGTTGCAGGGCATGTGTAGAGATGGGTTGCAGAGAGACTCCAGAGGAATGCAGGGAGCAGGTGTGCATTAGCATCTGGAGAGCAAGGAAGTGTCAGCTCAGCGCTTTGTAAATCCAGTAATGCGTAAAAACAAGCTTTCGGTTGTTTTCCAGCATGATGCTATGTTAATTGAAGTGGCAGAAATTTATGGGCACGGACAGGAGGAAAAGAGTACTTAAGAAATACGTACAAATGCCTAATACATTTATGACACCGGGCCAAATGCAATGAGAAGTACGAAGATACGCATTTTTAGAGATCATAGTCAGCTTGGAAGTTTAATACATTAATCATGTGCAGAACTAAGATTTGCTGAGCACCTGCTATGTGTGCTGAGCGCTGGAGAGTGTGGATTCTCTCACAAAACACTTACCTGCTTACTCTGAGGTAAGTATCTTCATATTTGAGAGATGAGGAAACTGGCAAATAGGTTGAGCAACTTGTCTGAAAACACAGCTGCTAAGGGGTACACCCAAGGTTCAGTTCTAGGTCTGAGTGAAAGCTTTCAATTAACTGCATAAACAAATATATATGTCTAACTCAAGAACAGGGCATTTGTTTATCCTCTGAGTCAAAAATGCAAAAAGTAACTATAGGACAAATTTTGCAGTTGATTTTGGTGCAAAGTTTACTTCATGATACTTTAATTCTGGTGTTTCAGTATTGATGATGACATGGATTCGTATCATCTTCTTTAAAGTTACATGCTGATAAATGTTGTCTTTATAATAATGATTTGTTATGACTCAGGAAGTGTTCTAGCCTTTTCAAATAGGTGATGTGGTAAGTCAATGTGTGTACATTTAACCGATGAGTCAGCTAAGCCTCAGAGGGTTGGAGTAACACCGTGCCACATGGCCAGTGAGTAGAGGGGCTGGGTTTTGAGCTCAGGGGTCTGACGGCTCAGAACTCCTCTGTGCGTAAGGTTCCAGAGCCCTGTGGGAGAGTGCACACACATGGGTTACGCAACGCACAGTTCCAGCAGCAACTCGAGTCTTATCTTGCTCTGGGACTGAATAAAACACAGGCTTATAATCTGAAAACCATAAAGACAGTAATTCACAAGGGAAGTATTATCAAGTTTTCCAAAGCAAATTTTTCCCATGCCTTCCAGATTAGTGTTGAATGGGAGCAAAATATGCCACACCCCAAAACAGCAGGCGCAGGAAGGACACTCAGACCCTCCTCTGTCCCCCAAAAAGAGGAAATAAGTCTGCCTGGTAGAAGGCCCTCCCCCTCACCAGGAGGCAGAGAGACACCGTTGTGTCCAGAGGCATAAAGCCATGTAAACGAACCTTGCTGCTTCTCCACAAATTACCCAGCCCAGCCCAAACCCCTTTGTCCTGAGTTTACTGTTTCTTTGTCAAAAAGGCATAAAATCTGCCCATTTCTGTCTCCTCTCTGAGACTCCTATCTTTGGGTGCCCAGACGTATGAAATTAAATTGGTTTTTCTCCTGGTAATCTGTCTTATGACAATTTAATTATTAGACCAGACAAAGAACCTGAAAGAGCAGAAGAAAAAGTTTTACTCCTCTGCAGAGTGCCTCCATATTCTAAGCCGTGTCTCGCCACAGACAGATTTTCGGTAGAAGAAGAAACGGGCTTAATGTAAGAAGGTGCGCACAGTGCTTGAGCATTCTGTGTTCACTGTGTGGGTTGGCTGCTGTTGGTTATCGTGGCAAAACTTCATAAAGCTGCTCCGAGTGTCTCTGGAATTCATTTATAACAGCAAGACTGGTTACCATCTGCTGTAAATATTTTCTAGGAAATTCACTTAGTCACATTCCCAGCTTTCCATAGTTTATCTCCATTCTGTAGCTGTTTATCTTCCGAAATAATTTCAGTAGTCCAGTCTGTTTAATTTGTCTGATTCTGGGACTGTGAGCTAGAGCACAGATCCATCGGTTTAATCCATCAGGTCCTGGGGAGCAGATCGGAACATGCCACTAAAGCAGTAAAGAAACTGACTCCAGATCTCCAGAACTTAGAAATTAAAAAACAATTCCTCTAGGGGAAAACACAAATCTCAGCAGCTTCCTGGGTAATGGGGAGGAGAGAGATAGTAGGTCCCAGAGCTGAGGGGCCAGCAATGTGGCGCACTGAGGGACAAAGGGCAGGAATGGGCTACCATGAGCCGCGTAGAGAGGTTGGAAATGTCTTCTCCTGAGAATAAGCGAGGGAGCAGGTGAGGATCTACCTGTGGACAGCCTAAGAGGAGACTCACGGTTTGCAAGCTCCTGGAGGACAATCCCAGCGCCTCTGGGAGATCTTCCCCCAGTATAGACGCACCCCCTTTCTCATCCATTGCTGGAAGGTCCTAGCACCCATCAGAAGCTGACTTTTTTTTTTTTTAAGATTTTTAATTTATTTATTTGACAGAGAGAGACACAGTGAGAGAGGGAACACAAGCAGAGGGAGTAGGAGAGGGAGAACAGGCTTCCTGCCAAGTGGGGAGCCCGATGCTGGGCTCGGTCCCAGGACCCTGGGATCATGACCTGAGCCGAAGGCAGAGCCTTAACTACTAAGCCACCCAGACGCCCCAGAAGCTGACTTCTTAAATAACAAAACACTTAGGAGATAACAGAAAGTTCCTCCCTGATCCACATGCTAATTTTAAAGATTTAATTAGGGACTTGTTATTTTAGTACAGAAGCAAGTTTTTCTTTCACAAAACACAGACGTTCTAACACAGAGTGAGTTATTTTTTTTCCTTCATAAAAGCAGAGGTTCTCATGCAATGATAATCTCTAGAAGCAGAGGTTTCTGTGAAAACACAATGCAGTTTTTCTGGCTGTTTATACAGGCATGAACAACATTTCGCTTTTTAGCCTTAGAGATGCATCGTATATGGGTACCCTCACCCTGTTGGTGTAGGTTCCTCAGAAATTACATGAATATAAGCAATCATGCACTTAATATTCAAAATATACTGCAGCATCGTATTGCTGCTTTAAGAAATATGTGAATTCAGCGAAATATTGTAGCAGTCATTCATGTTCACAGGAAAATTGGTCAAAGGTTTTGATAAGTTTGAGGCAGGAAAGAAAACAAAGGTCATGCTTTGTACTGCAAGTTGCCTGTTCTAAATATTTCTTACAAATCGGCTCCGATGTGCCGTAGCCTTAGCCTGTGCAGGACCTTAGGTTTTCCGTTCTTTCAATGGCATCAGAGCGTGTATGCTTCTCCTTTCCCCATGCTCTTGAACTTGTGCCTCTCCCCGCCTCTTCCATCTCTCCTGCCTCCATGGATGGCAGGACACATGTCGTTCAACTCCACTCGAGTTCATATAGCATCTGTTGTAATGAGGGTAAAATTACAGCAAGAACTCTATTCCTTTTAGCGGAAGGACAACAGAGGTGAATTTTAGTATCTCCTTGAGCTGCTTCAGAGAAAGCATATTTTGTAGCCACTAATCCTGAGTACAGGGACTTGACTCCCAGTTTTGGTTTTGCCATTAGGCAGGTGGCTTTGTTATTTATTTTACTTAAGCCCTTCTGCCCTTCTGCTGGTCTCCAATCTGCCCACGTCGTGGTAAAAGAGAAAGGCCTCCTGCTACCTATAACGGTGCAGGATAATAGGAACAAGTAAGCACTCTAGTTTTTGTTTTTAGTTTTTTGTTTTTTGTTTTTTTTAAGTATGTGAAGGTAAAAATGCTTGGCATCCAAACTGGGTTTGGACAATATCTACCAAGTGGCAAGTAGTCATACTCACATTACAGATCAGAATAAGGAATAAGAGCATTGTACCCTCCCCCTAAATTCTCTGTGATTATTTAAAAAGTAGTGAGAAGGAGAAGGATACTGGCAAGTTCTTTACAATCCCAATGCACATCCTAACTTAGTGGCCATGACAATGGTAATTGTGAGCTCTAGGTTGAAGGATTATCTTCCTTCCCTGGGACTGTGAATGCTGGAGGAAATTGGGATACAAATCCTACAGCTAGAGTAGGTTTCCAATGCTCACTTTGACTTTTTCTTTGATGATGTTCTTCTTAAATGGGTTATTACTCCAAGGAGAGGTAAGAAGCAAGCTAGAAAACTCAGGGAAGCTCTGGAGAGCGGCCTTGCTAATAAGGATGTTATTTAGGGAGAAGGGCTTATGACCATCCTCAGCATTTAGGCATATGATAGATCATGTCAAGTGTCTCTGTCTTTCTCCTTTATTACCAAAGAGAAAACAAGTATAATGGTATTGAAACAGAAAAAAAAAAGTCTTAATTGGATTAGTTAGGCCTTCTGAGGATATACAGCAGATATATCCATTAAATTAAAGGGCAGCCCTGACAACATTTTTGTGAAATGGAAAATGTAGAAGAAATGTGGTTTTAAGGGATGTTCATGTATCCTTCTGGCATTGCTACCCGTGACTTTCCTTCCTCCAACCCCTTCCCTAGCCACAAGTCCTGATGTCACAAACACAAGGCTAGATGTCATGACTGTGAGAATTCTGACAGTGTTGTGTTGGAGAGAAGGAGTCCGATGCTGGAGTACAAGAAATCACTTCTTGCTCGTTTCTTACCTTTTCATATTGCAAACTTCTTTGCTGTTCTAGAAGGATTCAGAAGAAATAGAAATCTGCTTCTTTTGTGACTATAGGAGGATTTAACTCAATTCATTAAATACGTATTGAATGTGCAAAACTGCAGAGGATAAAGAAAATTGATATAAGAAGAGTCCTGTCTTCAAGGATTTTAATCTACTCCCAAGAGGAACTCTAAGACACCACAATCAAACAATTATCTTCTCTCTCTAGCACAGATCATGATGGTCTGTGCTCCTAAATCCAACATAATAACTGCACATTCAGGAACTGATATAAAAATGCAAAATAAAATTTAGACTTTTATTTGATGTAAAATTTCACTGGGCAAATGTATTGGTAGCAGATACTGCAGAGAATTTAAATGCAACTACCTCCTTTGGAAGGCAGTAAGAACTCATTATTGTCATATATATGCTCATGCCAACCAGTGCATTTATATGGAAATTCTAGAGGGGGTCACAACTAAGTTAAGTAACTTAATAGTCAAGTATTTTAAAAACACAAAACCAGGAGGACAATACAACAAATCTATACGAATCAAGGATTATTAAAAATAGTGTGTGTGAGCATAGATTAGTATGGAAATTAATATGGACCATTGGGTCTTTTCATAGGAAAAGAGGGATTAAAATAGTCCAAAAATGAATTATTTACCTTTTGAATAATTTAAACTGTGTATTGGGAAGCTTTGGTATTAATTTATGAACCTATAAGTACACCCATATATACATACATGTAGAAAGATTAGATGCATAATCGATTCCTGTAGTAGCTAAAAAATATATTTTGAAAATAGAATGTGAAAGAAAGTGGTATGGAGAGAATCAGAAGCTCTTTATTAAAGCCCAATCAGAAACACAGAGAGAGATTCAGTAATGAGAGCATACAGCTAACCAAAGTAAAATTATTTCAGTTTCTAAATTTTCATATCCCAAACCCCATGTTCCCCCAAAGGCTAACCTCATCTTAGGCTCACGCTGTTGATCTCACAGGCCAACCCTGCTGCACCATGGGAGGGAGCTACACCAGGTGTGAACACCAAGAAGTCATGACCCTGGGGAGCCCCGTCAGCAGCCAACCACCACTGCCTGCTCCCTGGCCCCCAACTCTTCACGCCTCGCTAATGGCATCACCAGTCCCTGAAAACCTCATCCCTTCCCAGCGTCTGCTGGAGCCCAGAATCTTGTCTCTGACATCAGTGCAGCTGCATATGGGGCTTTTTGGGTACAGCTTCTTGAGTAGAGTTTCCTTCAATCTGAAAGCATAGGAGACTGAAGACCCACGTCCTCCCACGTCCTCCCACGTCCGTCATAAAATGATGAGACAGGCATGGAATAATCCCCATAGGTGCTCCAGCTCAACCAGGGAGCGTGAGGGGCGTGCAGACGGCATGGGTCCATGAGAGTTCTTGGAGTTTCCTTGACTAGGATTTGAGGCTGTGCCTGCCCAGAGACGGGCCTCCACAGCTCTCCGTTCTACTCTCCAGGCTCTTTCCCTATTCTTTGAGCCACCCCTCTCTCTCCATGAAGGTTAGCACATGCTTGAGTCTGCGGGGTCTACTGAGCCTCCTGCCTGCTGGAAGAAATTTGGGGATCCATTTTGTAATGTTTCCGTCTCTTTTAAGCCAAACTGTCAGTTTGTACATATGTAATTTTCTTTAAAACTTGTTGAGTTTACTGTGATTCTTACTGGGCTTTGCTCTATTAAACAAGTGCAGACCCATTAATCTCTCCAAAATACTCTCTTCTTTACGTAGGGCTTCTGTTGGGAAGGCTCTGGGATGATATCCAGGCCCTATTGTTTGCTGAGTGGCTCTGAGGATCACTCACTTTATATTTTAGAGAACCTTTTGTCTAACTCAATAGCCTCCCAAAGCACCACCTTTGATCTACTTGATATCTAATCAAAGAATTTTACAGTTACATCTTTGGCTTCATCTTTTGGCCATCAATCCCCGGCAGTGACTTGGATCTGACCTGTGTTCAAAAATCACTTCATGACCTTAGCATCATCTGCAATCCGTAGAAACTGAGGGTTTCAAAGCTATTGATTCCGTTATTTCTCTGCTTTTTTATTTTTGTATACAGGGTAGACAACCGCAAGCAGGCATGAAAGATAGACCTTTAGAGGCTACAGAATATCTTAGACGGAACTTTTCAACAAGTAGTTAATGAGGATCAGCATTGTGTTGTGCCCAAAAGACAGACAGAATCTGGACTCTCATAGTGGTTTGGTTACATGAGATTGGATGCAGACAGATAACAAATGAATACTTTAAAAAAAATTTTAGCGAGCACAGAGAAGACAGTGAATCAGAGCAAAGCGCTAGTGATGGTGGTATTCTGTTTCTTCACGGACGGTCAAGAATTGGCCTCCATGACTTCGGCAGAGGAAGTAGGAAATGCCTGTCTCTGAGGAGATGTCATTGAGCCAAATGACAAAGACCAGGCAGCCACATCACGGTCCTATAGGATTCCAGATAAACAGCAATGTGTGCAAAGACACAAGGGTTGGGGGGGAAGAAGGAGCTGCGGTGTAGTTTTCCTGTGTAGTTGTAGTTTAGATATGGGATTAAAATAAAGAGAAAAAAAAAACTAAGTCTTTTACCTAAGAGGAAAAATTCAACTGATAATTTCATAAAATTTATAATTTTAATTTAATAGTAATTTTTATTTCCTAAGGATTCTCTGCTGTGAAATTATTGGCTTACAGTTTATCTTCATATATTTTCCCTTTGTGTCATTGAATCTCTAAGATTATTAATTTGTTTATAGTATTGCTATAACTGATATCATAACCAAATAAGTTATATCGTATCCTTTCCTAGCTCAGCCATTTTTCCACAAATTATTTCTTCTGAAAACATACATTTTCTGTTTAGATTTGACAAGGCAAAGACGTTGGAAAATAGAAGGTAAGATAATCACAATGATGAGTTCCAGAATGCCTATCTTAATTTTCTTTTGTGATAACTTGTACATATATGTGTGTGTGCATTGGGAGTCTTTTCCCCAAAGAAAGCACTTTGCTCAGACTGTAAATATACATTTTCTGATCTTAGATTTTATATAAAAGATATATATATATATGTTTTCTAGTTATAGATTTTATTACCCTCCTGCCTCCATTAGACACACAACATAATGCTCATCAAACATAGACTCAAACCATAAAGAATATTGTTTGCTGTTTGAAAGAGCACCCAGAGAATCGGATAGTTACTATGGGAAGATTTTCACAGGAGTCTAAATGGAAATAATAGAGTAAATGCACCGCTTTCTCATTACTTCCTTCTAAATATGTGCTTCTCTTTGGTCAGCACTGACTTTCTCTAATTTCTGCACAAACACATGCAAACACATACCCATGAATATTTTTAAAAATCACATTAAATGTGCAGGTAATTAAGGGTAAGCAGATGGGTATTCATGGCTTTTCTTTTAAATTGTATTTTGATTCATTCATGTAACTAATAAATTTCTATATTAGAGCTTGGACCAAAAAAAAAAAAAAGCCATTAGCTGCACTTACTGAGCTCATAAAAATTAACATGTAAATATAAGAAACATAATTGCCAAATTATTTATGGACCTCTCGTTAGCATAAATATTCTTAAGGCTGTGTATTTCCAGGTAAATCTGACATCAGACGAACTGAATGAATCCAATTAGGGGATACAAAACCATGTACCCCGCACCCCCAGATCCCTCAGTAATATTCCGGGACAAGTGCAGGCAACAGCGCCTAGGGCAGATTTGAGCTTGCTGGGCACTGAGGCTGGTGGGTACTGGAATTTAGAAGAAGCAAAGCCTTAGACATACTCATATATGATCACAGTTGATCTTTGTGTAGTTATCACGTCCTGGAATAAAGACTCAAACACCCAGAAGATCAAGAAAAAAGCCAACAGAAGGTATTAGGTTTTAAAAAATACATATTTTAACATGCTGGGGGTAGGATGCCATTCATGCCCACTGCAGAAGTAGAATCAGAAATTCAGGGAAGAGGAAAGAAAGAAAGAAAGAAAGAAAGAAAGAAAGAAAGAAAGAAAGAAAGAAAGAAAGAAAGAAAGAAAGAAAGAAAGAAACGAAGGAAGGAAGGAAGGAAGGAAGGAAGGAAGGAAGGAAGGAAGAAAGAAAAGAAAGAGAAAGAAAGAAAGAAGAAAGAGAGAGAGAGAGAGAAAGAGAGAGAGAGAGAAAGAAAGAAAGAAAGAAAGAAAGAAAAAGAAATCATTTGTAAAGTCTTTCCTTCCATAAAAATGGCCCTCAATCAAAAAAAGAAAAAAGAAATTCAGGACAAGAGAGGACATTTTGACAAGCGGTTTCCTTTTTGACTCTTTGGACAAGGGTTGTGGTGCAGTCAGAGCACGGGGACCTGGAAGCGTGGCCCAGGGGCAAGAGCTGTTTGGGAGGCTGGAGCGCGTGACCTCAGAGGATTCCTGGAGAGGAGAGGACTGCCGGACAGGTGCGTGAGCCCCTGGTTGCAGCAGACAGCATCAGTACCCTGTTTGCTGTTTTCCAGTGCCTGAGGAGAAGCCCACAACTTCTCTACTTTGAGTTAACCAAGGAGAAGATCTCTGAAATGCATTTTGGTTATCCTTTATTCTAGGTCTTGAAAACCATAGATGCGTGCTGCTCTCCAGTGTGTGTCTTGAAAGACTTTCATAATGGGAAAGAAGGACTACTTTTGGCTCTCATCTGTAGAGGTATGCAAAGCCAGAGCGTGTGTGAGTCAGAGGTCAAAAATAGCCAAATACTTAAAAGAACAAAAATTACCTTTCACCCTAGCTATCAAATTTTAGGGTGAAAAAAAAATCAGAGTGACTGGTGTAATACTAAAGTTATCTATTTATATTTTTTTACACTTTTATCCATAGTGAGAATGGCAACATACGTTCTTATTGAAACTGGCACTCTTTAAAAGTGGGAGGGGGTGGGGAACAGGTGTTTAGCCAGTCGGGTCATCAAGACAGCACAGGTACAAGCAAGAAACTGCCCACAGAGGCACCGGGGGCCCGACTCAGCGCCTCCTCCGTGTTCTGGGTTCTGCGGTCCCCGAGCCCATGACGCATTGAGAACCATTCTAAGTGGCATCTCAATGTCTCAATCTGAAATCTATTTGTAACTCAGTAGCTTCTGTCCTTATTATTATCTGTGCTTTTCCCCTCAGATAAGCATGTGATAAAATCATAATAACCGTTCTCCAGTGGCATCGTCAGCACCGTCAACTTCCTCTGTTTGATGAGAAAGCAGGTGTATTTTCTATCACATGCAGCTTGTTTGTTTTCATCTGCTGGAAACAGAAATATGAGAAATACTTGACTACATATTTTCTTTATTTACAAAGGGCTAGAAGCGGAACACTCCTGGAATTTCCATAAGAAGATAAAAGCAAATATTAATATTTCCACATATCTGAAATTCTGTCACCATCCTCCTAGAGGGAAATCTCAGGAATGTCCTTTCTTGCTTTTAAAAATTAATAATGTGACAATTTTGGTCTCAGCTTCTCCATAGACATAGTGAGAAATGACTCATTCGAAAATTTGCATTGATCTCTCATCCAACTATATTCCAACTGATAAAATTGATTTCCTTTTCCTCTGTAAATGTATTATTCAGTCAAAAAAGATTTCTTGACATGTTAATAGTGATTTCCTGCTGTCTGCTTGAATAATACTGTTGAAATATCAGTTTGTTAATCATAACTATGCTTATTTGTGTATTTCCTTTTGATGAGTACTCCACTCTGCTGCAATTTTAAAGAGGAAAAAAATGAGCCTTCTCAGCATCTCTATGGTGAGGGGAGAGAAATTACACTCAGAAAAGGTGGCTGTAGCCCAGAGCTCACTCCGTTAGAACTGTAAGTGCATGCTGCAAATCAAAGCAGTAAAATATCTGGAAAAACCAGAGGCCAATAAAATGCATACATTTAATGGGTAGCTGTCAATAACTATACACAGAACAACTCTCTGACATTTGAATTCAAGTTGGAGTCATTAATTCCAAAAATATCCATCTCATCTGAATTAGCAGTTCATGTTGGTTAGAAGGATTGTATTAAGGGGTATGATTATAGTGACACTCCCCATAGAAATCTGCGGAGGAGGTGGGTAACACCAAACAGAGAAATGGGAAAGGCTTGGGAGGAAAGACCCAGGGACGTGGGTGGAGAGTTACACATGGTTCTCTTGGGGAAACAGAAGAAAGTGAAATCTCCTATTTCTCCCAGCTGGAAGTGGGGAGGAACATCTCAGGGAGAGTACCCTAACACAGTTGCTATTCCTTGTGCATGAAATGGAAAGGAGATGCAGAGAGCCTGGGTAACTTGCTAGGGATGAGGACACAGAATCTCCATATTCCAGAGAGTATGCCAAATCCCCTTTGGTTCAGAAAAAGTTATTTAGAGGGACAACAAATCTGGACGTTCCTTTCTCGGAGACTAATTCACTGCGTCCCTCAGGGTGAGGGTGGTCCTTGCTTCCACTGAGCCCAGTCCATCTGGCCACCATGTCTTCTCCTCGAGTCACCTAAGGGTCTTCACACCCTCCTCCGCACCTGTTCTCTACCAACCAAATCTGTGTTTCCCCTGGCAGGTCAGAATTATTTTCTTAAAATATATGTCCGACCATGTCACTTTCCCACGTAAACTTATTTTATGGCTTCTGATTGAGCTTTGAACTCACTGAGATGAACTGCTCACATCTACAGACCTGTCATACCAAACCTCCTGTGGTCGCCCTAACACTCAGTGTTTTTTCTAGCTCTGACTTGCTAACGCTGGGCACACTCCAGAAACCTACATGTGTCATTTCATGTATTCATTAGCCTGCTGACTATTTCTTTGGTACATTCAGTGTGCGCAGAGAGATGTTTGGATGGGGCACAGAACAAGAAGGAGGCAGTCAGAATCTCTGTCCTCAAGGAATGAAGTAATCAGCCAGGTGTTTTATTCCCGCCAAGTGCACTGAATGTTTCTTTTCTGGCTTCTCAACAACAGTCTACACCTACCTCCATCGTAACTCTCATTAGAATAGAGATATCTCATTTACTGTTCTGTAATCCCAGGGTACCATGAGCTCCTTGAGAGTAGTATAAAAATTATTTGCATCTTTGTTCCCAGTGTTGTGACTTGGTTTTATAAAGTTTGTTGAATCGAGAAGTACCTATATGGTGTTTTCAAGATACATAAGAATTGTCCTCTGCATAAAACATGTGGATTATAAAACAACAGGTTATGATTGGGATTTCACATTTAAAAAAAAAAAAAACAGAATTAATGTAAACTTCGAGAAACCATGGAGAATAAAAGCATAAACTATACCTGAGAAGAGAAAACTGGATGAAGGATCTGTCACACACATGCACACACACAGAGAGAAATACTGTGAAACATGGATAACATTAAAATAATGGAGGTGGATACATGGAATGTGAACTAAAGATCTAGTTACTACCCGGCCCATCAAAGTGCAGGGAGGAAATGTTACAGGCTGGATGAACGCCGAGTCAGTGAGGGGAAAATGATGATAATTTCATACAGGAAGTTAAGGATAAGGACTGCTTCAGTGAGAACATGGAGACTTCAGTTCAGCTGACGAGTATAAAGGAGGAAGATAGTGAAAAGACAGAGGACTTGTCATTCATATGTGTAAGTAAATTCTACACCAAAGCTAGTCGAGGGAATCTGTGATCAAGAAACAGAAGGGCTGGTGACTACGTCCATTTCGGTTCTGAAGGCAGCGAGTTATCAAAAGCGAAGCATACAAATCAGCACACACGAGGACTGGGTTTCATGCAGGTACAGGTGTTGCCGTGTCTGTGGGTCGGGGCTATTCAGCTTGCACAGCAAAGGGAACGTAGCATCAGGATGGGGGACTGGGGGAAAGAGCCAGAAGCCAGGGAGAGTTCTGGAAGACAGAAGAATGCGCACAGGAGGCAGTCTGTCCAAGGTCAAAGAGAGGTGCAGGGAAGTGGCCGCAGAGTCAGGTGACTTGGGAACCGAGGCAGGTGGCAGCTTCTCGGAGGGTCAAGTGGGAGCATCTGTGGGGAGGATGGAAACGGCATCCTCTGCTCATCTGTCTCTGACGGTTGGCTTCCGAGTGTTAGAACCACGACTAGGGACAAAGAAAAAGAAGGAGCCTGTATGGGTGAGGAAATATTTGCTACGTCCAAGGCAAATTATATCTGAACAGATAAGACTGGGGTTAGAAGAAACTACCCCTCCAGCAACAGCAGGGCGGGCAGAGGCAGGGAGAGAAGTGGTGTGAACCCAGCCATCGGAGCTGTGAAAAAGTGAAAGAGAAATGAGGAAGAGATACTACTCGGAAAGCAATAGCACAGCTGTTTCAGATTGATCGTCGCCAACAGTAACAATCTGCTGAAGGTCTGAAAAAAACCACACACCTCTCACTCCTGTTGAGGATATTGGTTAGTTTTTAGTTGATGAAAAGCTGTCCAATGTAGAGAATGGCTGTTTTCCATCTTCCTATTGTCATCAATTTGGAAATCTATGAGGAAGAGGCTAGGAAAGTGGTCGAAACTCAGCATGTAACCTACTGCGGCGCGAGGATGTGGACGAGAATGTGAACACAACAGTCAGCAACACATCGATGTGCAGGCAAACGATGCGGAACAGAAGTAGCGGGACGGAAAAGGAGCCAGGAGCCCATGTGACGGCGAGCCGTGTGCACAATACTGCTTCCAGGAAAGGTGTTAAGAATAAAACTACCTCCCAAGGAGAAGGAAACATTTTTCTCAAGTGATTAAACTTATTAAAAAAATCAATTACTGCTTTAAACATTTTATATTTATCTACTATTCCTGAAATGTCCCCAGGAGAAACTATGCGTGATATGTGTGGGCATTAAAAAAAAAAAAAACATGTGGTATCTTTTTTTGTACACAATTTGGGATCATTCTTTGTAAGACAACTTCTGTCTGACAATCGGCTTTTAGGTTTTTGTTCAAGGGAGGCCAAGTTATCACATTAAAACCCAAAGGTCAGACATCTGTGAAACATTGTGTTAAAAGCCAAGAAGCTGAGGCAGAAAAATTCTTTCTGCTTCATCTCAGTATAAATTGTAGATCAAACAGTGATCTGGATTGACAATGGCCACCCAATCTGAAATGAATGGTATTGCATTGAACATCTAAAATGTCACACTGGGCGTTGTGTATGGCTTTAATTTTCAACAGCCTGGCCTTGTACTTGGTATTTGTACTTCCACATGTGCTTTTTGACCTTCAGATGATAGGATTTTATACCTGGAATGAACAAGTGAAAGCTTTGTTACATTGATTGTAGCCAGCAATTGCTTATTTGCTAATTCATTTTTTATAATATATTTACTTTGGGAATAAACAGTAAGATACAATTTAAACTGACTTAATTTTTGCAGATGGTAACTTACAAAGAAAAATACCTTTAGCATTCTATGCAATGGGAAATACTTGATAATGGCAACAGCAGAATCAAGTTAGCCAATATAATTCTAGTAATTTCCATATACTTTATGTCTATTCTATGTTGCATGTTCTATTGACAGTTGCTAAGCTTCACGATAAAATTGTTTAAATGTTCTCAACTCTGTTGTTCTCTGCAAAAGTAGGTTACTATGAAGATAAAATGAAACCACTGCTGGAGAAGTTCACTTTGAAAAAGCAAAATTTAAAAAAGGAGGATGTTTTATCTCTTGCCCTTCACATCAGACTTTTCCAGATTCCTTTCCAATACATGACCACCTAAAAGGAATGTTATGGGAAAAATATATTTATCTGGAGTCCCGTTAGTGTACATAAAAGTTACCCAAAGGAAAAAACTTGCTCATGCAGGACTGAGGAGGATGGAAGAGAATGAATGTACAGGTGACTGAGTAAGAGGAAGCACCTCAGAGATACTCAGCTTCGGTTCCCCACCCGCTCAATAAAGCAAGTATCACAAGAAGATGAGTCATGTGAATTTTTTGGTTTCTCAGTGCTTATAAAAGTTATGTTTACTGTACTGTAGTTTATTGGTGTACAATAGCATTATGTCTAAGAAAATGTACATACCTTAATTTAAAAATATGGGATTGCTAAAAAAATTGCTAACCATCATCTGAGCTTTCAGTGAGTTGTAATCTTTTTGCTGGTGGAGGGTCTTGCCTCGGTGTTGGTGGGTGCTGACCGACCAGGGTGGTGGCTGCTGAAGGCTGGGGCGGCCATGGCAAGTTCTTAGAATAAGACAACAGTGAAGTTCGTTGCATCGATTGACTCTTCTTTCACAAATGATTTCTCTGTAGCATATGATACTGTTTGATAGGGATGCTCTCAAACCGTGCCGCTGCTTTATCAACTAAGTTTATGGGATATTCTCAATCCTTTGTTGTCGTTTCAACAGTCTCCACAGCATCCTCACCAGGAATTGACTACTCTCAAGAAACCACTTCCTTGCTCATCCATAGGAAGCAACTTGTCCATTCAAGTTCTATCATGAGATGGCAGCGATTCAGTCCCATCTTCAGGCCCCGCTTCTGAGTCTAGTTCTTGTGCTGTTCTCACCACATCTGCAGTGACTTCCTCCCCTGAAGTCTTGAACCCCTCACAGTCCTCCATGAGGGTTGGAATCACCTTCTTCCAAACTCCTGTGAATGCTGATATTTTGACCTCTTCCCATGAGTCACAAGTGTTCTTAATGACATCTGGAATGGTGAATCCTTTCCAGAGGTTTTCCATTTACTTTGCTCAGATTCCTCACAGAAATCACCATCTATGGCAGCTGTAGCCTTATGAAATGTATTTCTTAAATAATAAGACTTGAAAGTTGAAATGACTCCTTGATCCATGGATGCAGAATGGATGCTGTGTTAGCAAGCATGAAAACATTGCTCTCATTGTACATCTTCACTGGGAGCTCTTAGGTGACCAGGTACATCATCAGTGAGCAGTC
>NC_138374.1:75602299-75641606 GCF_054177405.1 Leptonychotes weddellii | reverse complement strand
CCCTCCCCTCTAGAACCCTCAGTTGGTTTCTCAGAGTCCATCGTCTCTCATGGTTCTTCTCCCTCTCCGATTTCCCCCCTTCATTTTTCCCTTCCTACTTTTTTTTTTTTTAACATATAATATTTGTTTCAGGGGTACAGGTCTGTGATTCATCAGTCTTGCACAATTCACAGCGCTCACCCACGTACCCTCCCCAATGTCTATCACCCAGTCACCCCATCCCTCCACCCTCCCCACTCCAGCAACCCTCAGTTTGTTTCCTGAGATTAAGAATTCCTCATATCAGTGAGGTCATATGATACATGTCTTTCTCTGATTGACTTATTTCGCTTAGCATAATACCCTCCAGTTCCATCCACGTCGTTGCAAATGGCAATATTTTGTTCCTTTTGATGGCTCCATAACATTCCATTGTGTGTGTGTGTGTATGTGTGTGTGTATACATACATATATATATATATATGTGTGTGTGTATATATATATATATATATATACACACACATACACCACATCTTCTTTATCCGTTCAATCTGTTGATGGACATCTTGGCTCTTTCCATAGTTTGGCTATTGTGGACATTGCTGCTGTAAACATTGGGGTGCAGGTGCCCCTTTGAATCACTACATTTGTATCTTTGTCTCCCTTATTTCTTATATATTCCTTTTTTGCCTCTGGTTTTGTTTATTTATCATTTCATTTTCATTCCTTTTATCTTTTTCTTCTGAAGTCCTTCACTGATCATTATCCCAGTTTAGCTTTGAAGTCTATAGTAAAGTATAACAAGTACTGAAGCTTAGAAGACTTGACCGTTGACGATACTCTGAACTAATGATGTTTTTGTCCAGTTTATTACTTCTAGCCTATTCTGTTCTCGGAAGTTGGACTTCCTGTTCTCTACAGTGTTTTGTTCATATTCACTCATTTACTTTGATTTTTTTTTGCCTGCTTGATTTTTATATGTCAGAGCTTTCATATAGGATAATGTCCCCACCTGAAATACATGTATGAGACTTTCTTGGTTATGGTCTGGAGGCTGTATAACACTTCAGTATTTCTTACTATGGAATGTTTTTATTTTATTCTCATTCTTTTTTTTTTTTTTTAAGGTTTTATTTATTTATTTGAGAGGGAGAGCAAGAGTGCACAAGCAGGGGCAGGCAGAGGAAGAGGGAGAAGCAGGCTTCCTCCTGAGCAAGGAGCCCAATGTGGGACTCGATCCCAGAACCCTGGGATCATGACCTGAGCTGAAGCAGATCTTTAACCGACTAAGCTACCCAGGCGCCCCTTTTATTCTCATTCTTTAAAGATGTTTTTATTACGTAGAGAATGTTTAGTAGACAGGTAGTTTCATTTAAAACATTGAAGATCTTGTCCTGTGATTATCTGGCTTTCACTTTGCTGATAGAAATCAGCTGCTTGGGGCGCCTGGGTGGCTCAGTAGCTAAGTGTCTGCCTTCAGCTCAGGTGATGATCCCAGGGTCCTGGGATCAAGCCCTTCATTGGGCTCCCTGCTCGGTGGGAAGCCTGCTTCTCCCTCTCCCACTCCCCCTCCTTGTGTTCCCTCTCTTGCTGTGTCTCTCTCTGTCAAATAAATAAATAAAATCTTAAAAAAAAAAAAAAAAGTCAGCTGCCTGTTAAAAGCTCTTCCTATATGTCTGGATCATTTATTCATTCATTCTGAAGTTAGTTGGGCTTGCTAAATCTGAAATTACCAGTCTTTAAACAGTTCTGGAGTTTTTTCAGCCTGTTTAAAAAATGGCCTTACCTCTTCTGTACAAGCTTATTCCACACCAGTTAGACATCAGTTAAGTTTTTTAACTTCGTTCTTCATGTTACATAAACTTTCTCTTATATTTATAATTTTTTCTCTCTAGAATGCATCTTTAGATGCTTTCCTTTATTTTGTTAACTGTATGTTACTAACCTGTTGTTTTATCATTCGTTTCTTAATTTTTGTTCTTGATTTTCAAGCAGATATAGGAGACCTCAGTTTACATTATTTGGATTTTTGTTGTTATTCTGGCCTACGTTTTGAGCTTATCTTTTCTCCTCTTAATACAACATATACAGGCCTTTTGTTGTCTGTGTTGGAAAGGTTCATGATTTCCATCTTTGCGGGCCTGGATCCTTTATCACATACACTCCCTATTTCTTTTTTTCTTTTTTTTTTTTTTAAAGATTTTATTTATTTATTTGAGAGAGAATGAGATAGAGAGAGCATGAGAGGGGGGAAGGTCAGAGGGAGAAGCAGACTCCCTGCTGAGCAGGGAGCCCGATGCGGGACTCGATCCTGGGACTCCAGGATCATGACCTGAGCCGAAGGCAGTTGCTTAACCAACTGAGCCACCCAGGCGCCCTACACTCCCTATTTCTGTTTCGTGGTCCATTTTGATGGAACTCTATTGTTGAGAATTCTTGCGGCTGGTTACAGAGTTGAGAAGATTTGTTTTTACTTCTGTCAGTCGCTTGTGGATACCACCAATACAACATTTAGAAAAAATGTTTAAAGATATATGTTAATGTTCTTTATGTCTCTCCTCATTTTCATTCTGCTGTTTGAAGATTTTCTTTCTTTTTCATTAATATTTCTCAAGAGATTTTTTCCCTATCTTTCAAAAGCACAAGCTTTTGGCATTATTTTAATACTGCTTTAATGTTCTTTCATTATTTTCCTTTCCAAGGTACCATCCTACAATTCCTTATTGAATTCTATTTTTATGTGACTTATTTCTGCCAGGAAGATATTCTTGTTAACACTGGATAGTTTCAGCAAAGTAAATACCTCTCATTCTTTCTTGACAATGTTAAAATTTGTAAGACTAAGGTTTCACTTTGAATATTCTACCCTATGTGAGAAAAAAGCTATTCTAGAATAAAAGAATAATATAAAATATATGTGTTCTATAATAACAAATTAAATGATAATAAAAGAAAGTTATTCTAACCATTCTAGGATCTATGGTTAATATACCTCATTCCTCTTATACAATTTATGCAACTTTTTGTATTCCAATTTGTATGTGTCTTCTTTGAGGCAATTATGTATACATTTTGAAATACAGAGTGTGAAATTAAACTAATTTCATTATTACTAGCCTAGTCTTTAAATGGCCCATTTGCTCCTTTGAACACTGGGCTCTGAGGAATTTAGTGTTTGGGTCTTGATATACTTTGATTTTGAAATGTAGGGTAACCTAGGCATTAGATTTCAGTCTCAGGAATTAACATCTTTTATGTTTGTTTCAGGCCTTTTTAAACAGTTTTTTTGGGGGGCGTATACATTCTTTTATTGATGTTGTTAAATTGAATTTCTATAACTGTTGACATAGTTATAAAAAAGGCCTTGTTAATCTTCACGGAGCTCTGCAATATACAAAAATTAGCTGTTGGATGCCATATTCCCATGTATTTCTAAATTTTAAATTGCCAGATGGGTTTTAGCAAATACACCTATCCAAGGCATGCATGATTCATTTCATCCTGCATTTCTTAGTTATTAAATCCTAGTGAAGGAGTTGATAATTACTTAAATGGATTGATTACTATAGGCCTAAAATAGTGTTTTGAAATAGAAAAAAGGGGTAAACCCAGAACTATTTTCAGAGGCTGACCAGACTATTGTAAGAGATTATCACATGTAAGCATTATAAAAGAAATAAATGAAGAAAAAATATATATGTGTGTGCCCAAGAATTTGTTCTATTTACACCATACTATAAAAAAATGATAGAAAAAAACTAATTGAGTTGGGAGTCATCAAAGTAGGGTTTGTTTATGAAGGAATGAATGAGTTTAAATTATGCTATAGATTCTCAGTGTTATAAAATTGTGTTGCAAAAACTTCAGGTCTAATTTTAATAACCAATCATAAACAGTAAGCATATCAGTTTCATTAATTAAAATACGAGTTTAAAAGGTAGGTATATTAACTTTCAAGTTTTTCATGTAAGTTATCAGTGGACAAGAAGTTACGCTTTATGTGGCTTTGAGGGAAAATACTCTTTAGGGACAGAGGCCAGTCCCCCTTCTCCATATCTGGATTACCTGGCCCAGATGCTCTAGAAATAAAAGAGGAATTTAAAGTAATGTGTTTAGTGAAGTTTGGCTCTCCTTCTGGTTGATTGAATCACTGCATGAGGACAGCAGACTGCTGTGGAGGATGTACAGCTTTGTATTTGGAAACTCTGCTCTTGATGATGACTGAGACTCTAGTTTATTGCAGTGCGTTGTTTTCAACATGAGAAAGATGAGTTCAATCCTAAAAAATATACATAAACACAGCAGAGAGCATGCAGATCCGAGGGAGGAAGGAATTACACTGCTCCTTTCAGGTCCAGATCCTGCCGTTCACCACTGGTGCTCCTCATTCCTCTGTTCGGGAACATGCGTAACTTTATCCACAAGTGAACACACACCGGTGCCTCCATACTTTGAAAGGACTTAGTAAATGTTCCCTGGGTTCCGTTCAGGGAAGATTTCCCGAAGAGCTGCCCCTTGAGCTCAATTTTATTTATTTATTTATTTTTTTAAAGATTTTATTTATTTATTTGAGAGAGAGAGAATGAGAGAGAGCACATGAGAGGGAGGAGGGTCAGAGGGAGAAGCAGACTCCCCGCCGAGCAGGGAGCCCGATGCGGGACTCGATCCCGGGACTCCAGGATCATGACCTGAGCCGAAGGCAGTCGCTTAACCGACTGAGCCACCCAGGCGCCCTGAGCTCAATTTTAAACAAATGAAATTATCTAGAGGCTGTTTCATCATTTATTGAATGTCAGCTATGTGCTGAACATAAGTTTGGACGATTAAAAAAAAAAGATAAAGACAATCAGTTTAAATTTGAAGACAGGAAGGAAGAATCTGTTAAGAAACTAATTCTCGGGGACCTAGGTGGCTCAGTCAGTTAAGCGTCTGCCTTTGGCTCAGGTCATGATCCCGGGGTCCTGGGATCGAGCCCCACGTCGGGCTCCCCTGCTCAGCGGGGAGTCTGCTTCTCTCTCTCCCTCTGCTCTCGCTCAGTCTTTTTTTTTTTTTTAAAAAGATTTTATTTGTCAGCACAAGCAGGAGGAGCGGCAGGCAGAGGGAGAGGGAGAAGCAGGCTCCCCACTGAGCAGGGAGCCCGATGTGGGGCTTGATCCCAGTACCCTGAGATCACGACCTGAGCCGGAGGCCGATGTTTAATGACTGAGCCACCCACGCGTCCCTCTCTCACTCTCTCTCAAGTAAATGAATAAAATCTTAAAAAAAGTAGGTAGAATAGAGTGATCACAATTATAAGCAAGTGCATGTTATACCCACCAAAGCCATCACTAAAGCGTTTCAGTGACTAGTATTCTTGGATGGTGGTAGTTACCCATTGGAACAAGTGTGTACCAACTAGAAACTGATGAACTGCTTTTCCCCCGGCTCACTGCTTTTTGGTGTGTGAGTCACTGAAGGCTCATGACTTTCTGAGAACATTGGAAAGCATTTTCAACAATGCAGAATTATTGTGCCTGAGTAATATTCTGCTTATCAAAGTTTTAGGGACTAACAGTTGAAAATAGGAGGGGAAAAAAACCTCAGCCATAATTTAAAATGTTTATGATAAAGAATGGTGACCAACTTCCCATCAATTTGCCAAATGAGTATGGTTGTTAGACAATACCCTATGACTACCAAAATAACTTTAGTTTTAATAATTATGTTGAACGGTATTCAGAGATACTGGAATGTAAAGATAAGAGGAGCTTTACTTGAGGTGCCCCAGTCACCCTTGGTGCTAGCAACAGGCTGTTCTTACTCTTTTGAAAAAGAAGAGAAATCTTATTTGATTAAAAAAAAAAGTTTGGTTGCCATCATAAGAGATTTTCTGTTTTACGCCTTCCGTGTAGCTCTGTCCCATCTCAGAAATTTTCAGCAACTGATTTGCTAATTAACTTTAACTCTCTTGGGGTGGCGGCAGCGATCTGAAGAAGTAGGTAGTGCAAACAAATGTGACGTTTATAAGAACAAAATGGAAAGGCTAGTAGATACTCAGCTAATTCTGATAATCATTGTTATATGTCTTATGTCTTTTGTATTGGAGAACGACTAAAACTGGAGGGTTCCATGCACCTCAAGGAAACAGTTTTCTATCTAATGAAATGGGTTTTGTTTGCTTTTGGATGTTCTACAACAGTGTTACTGGTGTGAGTCTACCTGTAATTTAGCAGTCACGTTGTCTAGGTTGAACAGGTGATAGTCTGGCAGGTGGTAGTGAGGGTTTCCATAAAAGGTTTACAGTTTTTGGCAAATTTCTTGCCTTGTTTGTTCTTTTTCTGAAATTGTGTGTGTGTGTGTGTGCACGCGCGTGCATGCGTGCATGCATGCACACAGACCCGGTCATAGTCATAAAGTGTGCTCCTTTATATTTTGAGGCTAAGTTGATACTTACATGCAGATTCAGAATTGTACTAACTCCCTGATAATTTTTTCTATTAGTATGTATTATGATGCACTTAACAAACTTTTCTGAGCACCTACATGCCAGTTACTTTTCCATTTTTTAATAAAAATATATTTGACACAACATTGCATAAATGTAAGGTGTAAAACATGTTAATTTGATTGTTGATGTATTGTACTGCAATTGCCATTGTAGTGTGGAGGTACCAGAATTAGCACCTCTGTCACATTATTTAATTATCATTTCCTTTAGTGGTTAGAATAATTAAGTTCTAGTCTCTTAACAAGTTTGGTGGTGATCCTGCAGTACTGTCTTTGTTCATTACACTGTGCATTAGATCTCTAGGGCTTATTTACTACTCCTTGCAGGTTTGTCCCATAAACAATGTCAGTCCTATTTTCCCGACCCTCATCCTCTGGTTATCACCATTGTGTTCTGTTTTCATGAGTTTGGCTTTTTTGATTCCACATGTAAGTATACCATACATTACTTGCCTTTCTCTTCTGACATACCTCACTTAGCATAATTGCTCAGAGTCCATCCATGTTGTCTCAAATGGCAAGATGTTCTTCTTTCATGTGGCTGGAAAATATGTATACCATGTGTATATACATGAATATATACCATACATATGGATAATATATATAACGTAATATATATGCATCACATCTTCTTTATCAGTTCCTCCATCGATGAACATTTAGGTTGTTCCCATGTCTTGGCTATTGTGAATAATGAGGCAGTGAACATGGGAGTTCAGATATGTCTTTGATATATTGTTTTCATTTCCTTTGGGTGTATACACAGAAATGGAGTTGCCAGTGCATCTGGTAGATATGTTTTTAATTTTTTGAGGAACCCCTGTATTGTTTTACATATTGGCTGAACCAGTACACATTTCCACCAACTGTGAGGAGGGTCCCCTTTTCTCCACATCCTCACCATACTTGGTCTCTGTCCTTGATTCTAGCTAGTCTAACAGGTATGACGTGGTATCTCATGGTGGTTTTGGTTTGTCTTTCCCTGATGATGAGTGATGTTGAGCATTTGTTCATGTACCCGTTTGCAATATGGATGTCTTTGGAGAAATGTCTGTTCAGTTACTGTGCCCATTTACTTATTTTTTTATCATGTTTTTTACTGAGTTGTCTGAATTCTTTGTATATTTTGGATATTAACCCCTGTTAGATATGTCTGGTTTGCAAAAATGTTCTGCCCTTCTGTAGGTTGCCTTTTCATTTTGTTACTTGTTTCTTTTGCTGTGCAGAAGCTTTTAAGTTTTATGTATTCCCATTTGCTGATTTTTGTTTTTGTTCAACGTTTGTGCTTTTAGTGTCCTCTCCAAAAACCATTGCCAAATGCAATATGAAGGAGCTTCTTCCCTGCATTTTCTTCTAGGAGTGTTATGGTGTCAGTGTTATGTTTCGATCTTTGATCCATTTTGGGTGAATTTCTGTGAGTGCTGTAGGACAGCGGTCCAATTTCTTTGTTCTGCATGTGTTTTTTCAATGTTCTCAGCACCATTTGTTAGAGATTGTTCTTTCTCCATTGGGTGCTCTTGGCCCCTTGTGGAATACTAGCTGACAGTATATGTGGAAGTTTAATGCTGAGCTCTGTGTTCTGTTCTCTTGGTGTGTGTGTGTCTGTATTTATGCTAGTTTTTATTAACCATGGTTTGTAGTATACTCAGGAAGTGTGATACCTCCAGCTTTGTTCTTCCCCAGCATTGCTTTGGCTATCCAGGGTCTTTTCTGGTTCCATATAAATTTTAGGTTTTGTTTTATTTTGTTTTCTTTTTAGTTTCTTTGAAGCAGTCGGAATTTTGATGGGGATTGTGTTGAATCTATAGATGGCTTTTATAGTATGGACATTGTAATTATTAATTCTTTCAATCCATGAACACAAGATGTCTTTCCATTTGTGTCTTCAACTTCTTTCAGCAAGGTCTTGTACTTTTCAATGTACAGATCTTTCACCCCCTTGATTAAAGTTATTCCTAGGTATTTGATTGTTTTTGAAGCTATTGTAAATAGGGTAGTTTTCTTTATTTCATTTTTGGATGTTACATCATTAGTATATAGAAATGCAACTGCTTGTCATATGCTGATTTTATATCCTGCAACTTTCCTGAAGTTCCAACAGTTTTTTGGTAGTGTTCTTGGGATTTTGTATATACAAAATCAAATCATCTGCAAATAATAGCAGTTATACTTCTTCCTTTCCAATTTGGATGCCTTACTTGTGTTGACTAAATGCTCTAGCTAGGACTTCCAGTAGTGTATGGAGTAAGACGGGTGAGAGTGGGCATCCTTGTCTTTTTCTTGATCTTAGAGGAAAAGCTTTCAAAATTTCTATGTTGAGTGTAATGTTAGTTATGGGTTTGTTGTATATGGCCTTTATTATGTTGAATTGTGTTCTTTCCGTACCCAATTTGTTGAGGGTTTTATCAGGAAAGGATGTTGCATTTTGTCAAATGCCTTTTCATCATCTATTGTGATGATCATGTGAATTTTCTAATCTGTTAATGTGCTGTATTACGTTTATTGATTTGTGTATATTTGAACCATCCTTGCATCCCAGGGATAAATCCCACTTGGTCATGGTGTATGATCATTATTATGTGTTTTGAACTTTTTAATGTGTTTGCCAATATTTTGTTGACATTTTTTGCATCTATATTCATCAGGGATGTTGGTCTATAATTTTACATTCTTGTAGTGTTCTTTTCTGGCTGTGGTTACATGGTAATATTGGCATCCTAGAATAAACTTGGAGGTGTTCCCCGCTCTTCATTTTTGGTGGGGGGGGGGGAATGGTTTTTTTTTTTTTTTTTTTGAATGCATTAATTCTTCTTTAAATATTTGGTTGAATTCACCAGTGAAGCCATCTGGTCCTAGAGTTTTCTGTGTTAGGTTTTTGATTACTGATTCAATTACTTTACTAGTTATTGGTCTGTTCAGATTTTCTCCTCTCTTTATTCAGTCTTTGTATATGTTGTGTTACTAGAAATTCATCCACTTCTTGTAGGTTATATTTGTTGGCATATAATTGTTTATATAGTCTGTTAAGATCCTGTATATTTCTGTAGTATCAGTTGATTTTTAATTTTATTTATTTGAGTCTTCTTTCTTTTTTAACTAGTCTAGCAAAGGGTTTGTCAATTTTGTTTATCTTTTTGAAAAACCAGCTCTTAATTTCATTGATCCTTTCCATTGTTTTTCTGGTCTGTATTTAATTTATTTCTGCTGGGATC
Source organism: Leptonychotes weddellii (assembly GCF_054177405.1). Classification (NCBI taxonomy): domain Eukaryota; kingdom Metazoa; phylum Chordata; class Mammalia; order Carnivora; family Phocidae; genus Leptonychotes; species Leptonychotes weddellii. The sequence goes on along the minus strand of NC_138374.1, from coordinate 75,631,929 downwards.
ATTATTATCTTCTTTCTTCTAACTTTCGACTTAGTTTGTTCTTCTTTTTCTAGTTCCTTGAGCTGTAAAATCAGGTTTTTTGTTTGAGATCTTTCCAATTTCTTAATATATGCATTTATCACTATAAACTTTCTTCTCAGAACTGCCTTTGCAGCATCCCATAGGATTTGATATATTTCCTTTTTCCTTTGTTTCAAGATAACTTTTTATTTCCCTTTTGATTTTTCCTTTGACCCAATGGTTGTTCAGAAGTGTGTTGCTTAGTTTCCACATATTTGTAGAATTTTCACTTTTTCTCTTATTTAAAAAAAAATTTTTTTTTAAAGTAGGCTCTACACCCAACATAGGGCTCAAACCTACAACCCCAGCATCAAGAGTGGCACGCTCCACTGACTGAGCCAGCCACGTACCCCTCAGCTTTTCTCTTATTGATTCCTAGTTCATACCATTGTGGTCAGAAAAGATCCTTGGTATGATTTATTCTCCTTAAATTTGCCAAGATTTATTTTGTGTCCTATCATAGGATCTATCCTAGAGAATGTTTCATGTGCACTTGAGAAGAATGTGTTTTCTGCTGCTGTTGGATGGAAGGATGTATATATGTCAGTTAAGCCATTTAGTCTAAGAAGGGGTTCAGTTCCAGTGTTTGTTTGTTGATTTTCTGTCTGGATCATCTATCTACTGCTTACAGTGGAGCATTGAAGTTCACTAGTATTTTTGTAGTGCTGTCTGTTTCTCCCTTCATACCTCTTAGTATTTGCTTACTATATTTAGGTGTCCCAATGGTGAGTGCATATATGTTTCCGATTGTTTTATCTTCTTGGTTTATCGAACCCTTTCATTATATGACGGCCTTCTTTGTCTCTTGTTAGTGTTTGTGGCTTGAAGTCTATTTTCTTTGATATAAATATGGCTACCCTTACTTTTTTTAGATTTCCATTTGCATGGAATATCTTCTTCTATCTCTTTACTTTGAGCCGGTATGTGTTGAGAGCTGAAATGAGTCTCTGTAGGCAACATAAACTTGGGTCTTGTTTTTTTTTTTTAATCCATTGAGTCATTCTGCACCTTTTGATTGGATAATTCAGTCCACTTACTTTGTAGTGATTATTGATATGTAAGGACTTGCAACTGCCAACTTACTGTTTGCCTTCTGGTTATTTTTCATGGTGATTTGCTCAGTGCCCCCCCCCCTTTTTTTAATGTTTTGTGAATCGAGTCTAGATTTTTGTTTTGTGGTTACCATGAGGTTTATGTAAAACATCTCAGAGATAAAAATAGGTCATTTTATGCTGAAAGCAGCTTCTCTTCACTCCTGTATAAAAGCTCCACCCTTTTACTCCTTCCCTTTTATGTTTTTAATGTCACAGTTCACTGATTTTATGCTGTGAATTTGTTAACAAATTATAGTAGCTGTAGGTTTTAATACTTTTCCTTTAACCTTTATACCATAGTTAAGTGGCAACAGTGCTGTTCTAATGTAGAGTTACCGTTTTCTAACTGTAGCAGAGTAGAGTGTGTTTTTGTGTCACTGATTAGCATCTTTTCATTATAGCTCGAATAATTCCTTTTAGCATTTCTCGCAAGTCAAGCCTTGTGGTAGTAACCTTGCTTTAGCTTTTATCTGGGAAATCCTTTTTTTTTTAAAGATTTTATTTATTTGACAGAGAGAGACACAGTGACAGAAGGAACACAAGCAGAGGGAGTGGGTAAGGGAGAAGCAGGCTTCCCGCCGAGCAGGGAGCCCGATGCGGGGCTCGATCCCAGGACCCCGGGATCATGACCTGAGCTGAAGGCAGACACTTAATGACTGAGCCACCCAGGCGCCCTATCTGGGAAATCCTTAATCTCTCCTTCATATCTGAAGGGGAATTTTGCCAGGCAAAGTGTATTTGGCTGGCAGTCGTGATCTTTCAACACTTTGAACATGTCATTCTACTCTTTCCAGGCCTGCAGAGTTTCTGCTGAGAAATCTGCTGATAGCCTAATAGGGTTCCTTTGCAAGGTTACTTTCCTTTCCCTGGCTGCCTGTGAGGTTCTTTATCATTGATTTTTGACAGTTTCATTATAATGTGTACTGGAAAAGATTTTTTTGCATTGAGATAATAGGCTGTTGTAATCGTTTTGTGGACTCTTACCAATTTCGTCCCAGGTTTGGGAAGTTCCCAGCTATTATTTCTTTAAGTAGACTGTCCCCTTCTCCCCCTTTTCTCCTTCTGGTACACCAGTTACTTTTATATTTGCCTTTTTGAACTTTTGGATTGAAACTGATAGCTCTTGCTGGGTTTCTTCACTATTCTAAAATCTTAGTTTTCCCTCCTCATAGAACTGAACTATTTTTCTATTCCTATACTCCAAGTCGCTTATTCTCTCTTCCGTCTGGTCTGCCCAGTTACTGATGCTTCATTCTCCATCTCATTTATTGAATTCTTCAGTTCTAGTATTTGTTTGGTTCTTCCTTATAATTTTAATCTCTTTGGTAAAGAACTACTGTGTTCATTAATTTTGTTCCTGAGTTCACTGAATGACCTTTCTGAGTTTGCTTGTAGCTTGTTGAATTTCTTCATGACAACTATTTCGAATTCTTTATCAGTTAGAGTGTGGTATTCTGTGCCTCTGAGTTTGGTTGCTGGAGAATTCTTTTCTTTTCTTTTTTTTAAAAGATTTTATTTATTTGACAGAGAGATAGCGAGAGCAGGAGCACAAGCAGGGGGAGTGGAAGAGGGAGAAACAGGCTTCCCATTGAGCAGGGAACCCAATGTGGGACTCGATCCCAGGACCCTGGGATCATGACCTGAGCCGAAGGCAGACGCTTAACGACTGAGCCACCCAGGCGCCCCGGAGAATTATTTTCTTTTTGTGATACCATATTTCCTTGATTGTTTATGGTGTTTGAAGACATGCACTTCTGCTTTAGCATTTGAAGTAGCAGTCACTTTCCCTAATTAAGGTTTTGTGTTTACTTTGGATCTTACAGTTCAACAGGCTGGCCATTAGAAACCTTTCTTTTCTATTATGGAAGGTGGCACTGTAGCTCGTTTGTGGTTTCTCCTGTAACAGCTGGCTCTTGTGGATGCACTTGGCTGGTGGCAGAGTGGGGGTGTTGTGGGCTTGGCAGCTGGAGCTTTGGGGTGCCACTGGGCCTGGTGTGGCATCAAGTGGGGCATATCCAGAGGTCTGTGGGCGGTCCTGCCAAAGTCCTGAAGCCGGCAGCAGGAAGCCCATTTCTTCACTGCACTTTGGTATTCTCGACTGCCTCCTTCCCTTTCCTCTTCGACCCCTCAGTCACTGGTGTTCCTCCTCAGAAATCCAGGTGCTGCTGGGGAGAAATGGGTCCCTCCTGCTGCACCTGGACAGCTGCCTCGAACGTCACTCCCCCAACCAGTGACAGGGTGTTGGCCTTTGCCTTGTGGTTTTTGTATCTCTAGAACTTAGTTCCTAGTCACTAGGGTGTCACTTACAGGAAATATCTTTGTTAAATGACTTTTCCACCAAATGGTGTTTTCTATCAGACATGTACCTAAGTTATAAAGCTGTTTAATCTTGTGTTTTGTTTTTTCTAGCTAGGTATCCTGAGTATCATATTTTTTAAATATATGTGCATTTACATATATTCTAAACTGTGAAGGCAGGTATTATTTTCTCTTTATAATTTAGTTTTATTTTCTATTATTTTTTAAGGAGTCATTTATTCCAATCATGAAGACACCTGGACGCTATGGGAAACCTTTCTCACTTTATTGTAGTACTGACTGCTATCTGTAGTCTGCTGTTTTTTATGGGTGTCCAGTTTATTTGTAAAGAAGTTGAGTGGACATCTTGGCTCATTTTAAATTTTGTATTAGGAGCAGAGTTCACATTTAGTGCTGTCACAGAACTCGAGATGTTTGCTTCTTGGATGTTGTGAGTTGGACAGTGTTAAGGTTCTGTGACAAAAACAGTGCACCTACTTTGTTTAATGTCAGTTGAAGCCTATCTGATATTTCCTAGATGGCTAATAAGTATATGAAATTAATATATAATACAAAATATAGAAAAATTAAAAATCTAATGTCTTCCTCTAGACATTACTCTCTTCACAGAAGTATATATGCTTGACAGAAATGTGGAGGAAGAATCTCCATCCTTGTAACAAATCCTCCAGAGTTTCCAAAAAATTTCATACTTTAAGTCCTCGGTCCCTTGATTTGCAGTTTTTCTGACCGCTTGCGCCATTTGTATTAACATTGAACATTCACATCTTTCTTTGACCAGCTGTCTCATTGGTTTTACTCTTCTTATGAACTGGTACTGCTTCTTTAATGATGGTTTTTGTTGAACAGCCGATACCTGGGAAAACAGAGAAACCTGAACTTGCTAAGTCTCTTATTCATTTAGCCTCTGCTATCCTCAGTACATCTGGCATGTGAACAGCCCTGTGAAGGCAACCAGAGACGCTTTGAACATTGCATTTGCCGTCACGAAGTGATCTTTCAAAAATCCACTTGAAATCCATGGACCAAGAGAATGAAGGCCTGAGAGAAGCAAATGAAACTCTTGTGGTTTAATCATAACAAACAATTCAAGTATCCTTTGAGCACAGACATCACTAACAGTAGGTTTTATATTGTGAATTTAAATGCAAGCTTGCTGCAGTGTTATGGTGTCCCCTATTCTAATTGGCTGTGAGCTCTGTGGGTGTGAATTGTTCTGTGTAGGAGTTAGCACCACTGGCCCTTCTCAGCCCCACTCGCAGAACAGATGTCTAGTCAACCTTGGCTCTTCCCTGACGCCCTTAAGTATGGAAGATCACCTCCCTCGTGCTCCAGTACCCCGTTCAGCCACTCCCAATCGATAGACCTTGGCATGTAAGAAAAATATTTTTGCTCTGCCTACTAAAATATGTTGAAATCAGCATAACATATATATGTTATATATGTGTGTGTGTGTGTGTGTATACACACACACACACACGCTCCAGAAATATGTGAAGTGGGGAGCTAATTCTGTGGAATAAATCCAGGGGATGTTTGGAAATAGTGGGATGGGAAACAGGCCTTTGTAAAAGGTATAAAATGGCGTTTTGTTGGGGAATTTTAGAGTAAAGTAAACTAAGCCAGATTCCACATACAGGATAAGTAGGGTAACACAGGACCATGTATGTGGAGGAGCCGTGAAGGTGCGATGTGGCCGCAGGAAGGCTGTGGTGTGTGGTGTGATTGGAATGCATTAGAGGCCATTGGTTGGACAAAGGGCGCTGAGTGACATCCTCAGATGTTCGAAATTTAGAGACAAAAGCAAATAGATGTTGAAACTTGGAACTTTTATCTGCTTATCTTCCTATTGATTTTGTCACCTTTCAGGTTATCTTCTCAGTGAAAATAGCAGATTTTTGTCAGTTCACAATTTTTAAACAGATTAATATTCAATCTTATAGGTAATAAACATTTAATGCTTTTAGGCATTAACTGGTGAGATAGTATTGTTACCATTTGTAGACTAAGTAGCTGAGGATCAGGTGCTTTCCCTAAAGAAAAACAACTGCAGCAACAGCCGTGATATTCGGGGCCAGTATGCTCCGTTTCTTCCCTCATGTCATCGTTGACACACACACAGAGACTCACTGTAATGACCCAGATATGTTATCTGGGAAGACATAGGGCTAAGCCTTTAGTTCTTAAAATGTGAGGTGCAGTAGAGTCACCTGGAGGCGTTTCTTAAAATGTTGATTTCATTTGTCTCTTGGAGGTTCTAATTCCTAGTGGCTGGTTTAGATTCTGCATTTTTAACAAACATCTCCAGTGATTATGATGCACTGGATTTAGGGACCGTTTTGTGAGAAACACTTCACTCTTTCCCACCGAGACTTCAGCATTCATTGTATTATCAGCTCGCTGGGTTGTCCTGGAGACCATGAAACAGTGGACCCACCCATTTTGAACAGGGCTGGGGCCCTGGACGAGCTGGAAGTGATGTGGGGATAGGGGCGGGGTTGTGTCATGGCAGAGTCTGAAGTGGGAGGAGAGGGCGGCGGAGGGGAGAGCAATGAGGGCTGAAGGCAAACATGTGCTGTAGGGGGTTCCGACCCACTTGTGTGCCCAGCACACGAGCCTGGAGGGCAGACGGGACAGTGGAGGACACGTATCCCTCCTTGTCCTGTTCCCATGGGAAGTAAACTCAGGAAATGAAAATGTTGATCTATGAAGAGATAAATTGCCTAAGTTTATCATAAATACACATTTATGAATTGTGCCCCAGACCCACAGCTGAGCTCATTTCCTACCATCCTGTGGCGTCAGGTGAGGTCCTGTGTCTGGACTTCAGCTAAGATAGGGACAGCAGTGTGACCTCAAGCCTGGCTCGTGAGGACCCCGAGGCTGGCTAACTGGGGAGGATGCTGAGGTGGCGGGGAAGGTGGGGATGACAGTGGAGGGGCCTGGCTCCTGGGGACAGCTGTGAGTCAGGAACAGACTTTTGTATTCAAAGAGCCACTGAGGCTTGGAGGTGGTTTTGTTAGAAGCTGACACCTTATGGATCCACTTCTGGTTTCTGCAGCCAAACTTACTGGAAAACGCCTTAACTTTTAGTGATAATTAAACGTTCACTAGACTGGAAAAGCTGCTTCTCAGAGGATCTCCATGTCAAGTAAATAAAAGTTTGCAGGCAGCAAATGGAATGCTGGTCAAAGACAGAGTAGTAGTTCGATGAAGTTGTCCATTGCCCACATAAAGATGCAGGTGTTACCACAAGCTTAACTCGCTGTTCTGCAGTCTCTCTCGCTTATGCTGAAACCTCAAGACATGCCTGATCGGAAGAGACGAATGCTGAACTGTTCAGAGCGGAAAACATACAAGTCCTACAATTGCCCCGTGTTTTAGGAAAGCTGAGCAGTTTGAATCATTTTGCCTCCCACTTGGAAAGGAGTCCAAAGTTTATAAACCCTCCTAACGTGAGTTTTAAGGTGACCGATGAGTCCTCCCTGAGCTGCTTCTGCTCTAAATACCAGGCAGGAAATTTGTGATCTGCTTGGCGGCAGCCTGTTGCCGGAGACTGCTGAGCCCTGTCATTCTGAGCTGGAAACACCTTATGCTTGTGGCCTCCCGTTTGCTTGTTGGCTCGATTGCTGCGTGTCCTGGGCTGTGAGGCGGTCAGGCATGCTCGTGCGAGGCTCTGTGCCCCTTTGCTTCTCCCCTCGCTGCAGTGCTTTCTTTATTGCTGGTTGCTGGTCTCCTTACTCCAGCCCCAAGAATCTGTGAGATGCTGGGGATTCGCCATCATGAGTGGTTCTCAGAAGGTGTGCTTAGCAGTACCCACAACATCCTAAATCCGTGTTGCTGTTTTGGATTCAAGTGCTCTTGAAGAGTTCATGCTACAGTGGGAAGTTTTAAAAGCTGTGATGATTTCCTCTTACCTACTTTCTAATTTTCAGAAGCCACATGTCACATGTCACATTTTAATACTTAGTTTGTAATTACTTCCCCGGCCCCTCTGTGCCCTCATTCCACCCCCAGTCAAACACGCACACACGGGGCAGACAGCTGTTTAGGGTGATGAGAGTTTGGGGGTGGCCATTTTTCCTCATTTCTTTTCCTGAATTCATTGGTCTTGAAGATTGTTTACCTATGAACAACATCTTCTAATATTGTCTTTTTAAAAAAAATATTAATCTCCAACAGTTGTCATCTTTTTGTTAAAAGTATAATTAATAAAAGTGGAAATGTAGGTTTTCAACATTATGGTGTTTTAATCTAATCTTTGAGTATCTCAAGATAACTGAGTTGCCATAGCAATCAGTTAGATGTGCAAATGCAAGAAAACTTTAAACAAATGTTTTTTTTTTTTTTTAACATATAATGTATTATTTGTTTCAGAGGTACAGGTCTGTGATTCAACAGTCTTGCATGATTCACAGTGCTCACCATAGCACATACCCTCCCCAGTGTCTATCACCCAAGCACCCCATCCCTCCCAACCCCCACCACTCTAGCAACCCTCAGTTTTTTCCTGAGATTAAGATTTCCTCATATCAGTGAGGTCATATGATACATGTCTTTCTCTGTTTGACTTATTTCACTCAGCGTAATACCCTCCAGTTCCATCCACGTCGTTGCAAATGGCAAGATTTCATTCCTTTTGATGGCTGCATAATATTCAGAAGAAGATAGCAGGAGGGGAAAAATGAAGGGGGGGAATCGGAAGGGGAGACGAACCATGAGAGACGATGGACTCTGAAAAACAAACTGAGGTTTCTAGAGGGGAGGGGCGTGGGAGGATGGGTTAGCCTGGTGATGGGTATTAAAGAGGGCACGTTCTGCATGGAGCACTGGGTGTTATGCGCAAACAATGAATCATGGAACACTACATCAAAAACTAATGATGTAATGTATGGTGATTAACATAGCATAGTAAAAAAATTTTAAAAAAATGTTTTGATTGTGTCTGTTCCTAATTGGTACTCACTCATCTCCAGTATTTCCATTGGATTTTTATAACACTTTAATGGAGTAGATATTTATCAGCAGTTAGAAGTTGTTTTATAGACAGCAAAACTATTACAACTTTGTAATTTTTATCTTAAAAATATGAAATCTGCAATACTTTGACAAACCTTTGAAAAGTTGTACTTACTGTAGCTATCTTTGGCATTTCTCAGAGCAGAGAAGATTTGCTCCTCTACTTCCACACCCTGAACACGGATCCCACCTGGCCCTCACCATAGCTTATGGAAAGTCGTGCTAACATTGCTAATTTTATGCTAACACTTTGTCTTCATTATGTGTTATTACTACAGAATACACTGCCTGTTACATAATAGGTATCCAAGAATTGTTTCTTTGCTTGTTCTTTTGATAACTTTTGAACCTTATGTCTCAGGGGCTTGAACTCAGTTCAAGCCAGGCACTATGTCAAGATACACAAATGACCTGGGGCAGATGAAGCCTTCAAGGAAATCTCCAAATGAACGAGGGAGGCTTGTTCATGCTACAGTGAAACACTTTGGAATATATAGGTGTTGCAGTTTTTATTTTTGTTGTTGGTGGAAAAACCTACATAACAAAATTTACCATTTTAACTATTTATAAGTGTACAATGCAGTGGCATTAAGTATTTTCATGCTGTTTTACATCCATCGCTGCCATCCACCTCCAGAACATTTCCATGTTCCCAGGCTGTAACTCCTTCCCCATGAACCAGTAACCCACTCTAGGGACCTCATATAAATAGAATCAGGCAATACTTGGTCCTTTGTGACTGGCTCACCCTTAGCACAGTATTTTCAATGTCAAACTTTCATTATTAAGGCTGAATAACATTCTGTATGAATATACCACTTTTTGTCTATCCATCTGTCAATGGATGCTTAGGTTGCTTCGCCTTTTGGCTCTTATGAACAATGTTGCTGTGAACGTGTATACAGATATCCATAGGAGTCCCTGCTTTCTCTTATTTTGAGATTCCAGAAGTGGAACTGCTGGATAGTATTAGGTAAGCCTATGTTTGATTTTCGGAGAAACTACCATACTGTTTTCTACAGCGGCTACGCCATCTTATATTCCACCAGCTGTGCACAAAGGTTCCCGTTACTCCATGTCCTCACCAAAACTTGTTATTTTCTAGGGGTTTTTTTGGTTTGTTCTTGGTAATATCCACCCTAATGGGTATGAAGTGGTATCTCATTGTGGTTTTGATTTGCATTTCCCTATCAGTTATCAGTTACCAGTGTTGAGCATCTTTTCAAACACTAGTTGGTCATTTCTTTAGAGAAATGCCTGTTCAGTCCTTTGACTATTTCTTAATCAGTTTGTGTGTTTTTTGTTGTTGAATTGTAGGAACTCTCTCTATATTCTTGATATTAATACTTTATTAGATATATGCAGGGATCTTCTCCCATTCTATGGATTACCTTTTTACTCTTGATTATGTCCTTGATGCACAAATATTTTTAATTTTGATAAAATCCAACTTACCTATTTTTTTCTTTTGTTGCCTTGCTTTTGGTGTCATATCCAATAAATCATTGCCAAATCAAATGTAGTGAAGCTTTCTCCTATGTATTCTTCTATAAGTTTCATAGTTCTAGTTCTTTAGGTAAAGCCTGTGATCCATTTTGAGTCATTGTATGTGGTACATATTGAGTCTAAAACTTCATTCTTTTTTACATGTGGGTATCCAGTTTTCCAACACCATTAGTTGAAAAGAATCCTTTCCCTCTTGAATGGTCATGGCACCACTGTCAAATATTTTACCATACACATGAGAGCTTATTTTTTTGTAACATTGCTAAATTTGTTTATTAGTTCTAACGGATTTTTGTGTGTGTGGAATCTTTAGGGGTTTCTGCATATAAGGATATGTCATCTGTGAACAAAGATCATTTTACTTCTTCCTCTTTTATTTAGATACCTTTTATTTCTTTTTCTTGTCTCATACTCTGGCTAGGCCTTAACATTACTATGTTTAATAAGAGTGGGACAAGTGGGGATCCTTGCCTTGTTCCTGATCTTAGAAGAAAAGCTTTCACGTTTTTACATTTGAATATGATGGTTGCCTTGTGTTTTTCATATATGGCCTTTAATATGTTAGAAGGTTTTCTTCTATTCCTAGTTTGTTGAGTGCTTTTATCAGGAAGGATTGTTTTATTCTGTCAAAAGGTTTTTTTTTTTTTTTTGCATCAATGGAGATAGTCATGGGTTTTTTGCTTTCATTCTGTTAATGTGGTGTATGTCATTGTTTGATTTTCATATGTTAAACCATTTTTGCATTCCAGGAATAAATCCTACTTGGTTTGTGAATAGTTCTCTTAATATATTCTTGAATTTTGGTTTGATGGTATTTTGTTGAAGAGTCTTGTATCAGTGTTCATGAGAAATAATTGGTCTATAGTTTTGTTGTTGCTGTTTTTCTTTGTCTAGCTTTGATAGCAGGGTAATGCTAGCTGCATGGAATGAGTTAGTTCAGGCTGCTGTAACAAAAATACCATAAACTGGTGGCTTGTAAACAACAGAAACTTATTTCTTACAGTTCTTGAGACTGGAAAATCCAAGGTCAAGGTGCCAGAAGATTCAGTGTCTGGCAAGGGTCCTCTTTCTGGTTCATAACCAGCACCTTCTCATTATGTCCCGACACTGGAAGGATGAGACCCATTCATAAGGTCTCCACCATCATGACCTAATCACCTTTCAAGGACCCCAGCTTTTAATACCATCACCTTGGAGGTTAGAGTTTCTACATGTGATTTTTGGGGGGACACAGTCAATCTATAGCAGAAGTGTTTCCTTTTCAGTTTTTTGGAAGAAGTTGAAAAGGATTGGCTTAATTCTTTTTTAACTGTTTGGTAGAATTCATGGAAGACACCATCTGGTCCTGGGCTTTTCTTTGTTGGGAGGTTTGATTCCTGATTCAACCTGTTCATTATAGATTTATTCAGATGTATTTCTTCATGATTCAGTCTTGGTTGTGTGTGTGTGTGTGTGTTAATGTTTCAGTGAGGGAATTAGGACCTGAAACTTCTTAGTCCACCATCTTGCTGGCATCCCTCTCTGCTACATTATCTTTACATTGTGTTACTGTCCTGTAAATCATTGGCGGTAGTACAAAGTGGTTCAAGCAATAAGAGCTTCCTTTTCTTGGTTTCCAGCAAGTGTTCTCTCACTTTTGCACTGTTACATATGTATGATTGCACTAAAATCAATGATTCATGGATATCACGATCTTGCTGTGATTAAAGTCTGTATTTTACACTGAGGCACATGTCTTAGTGCAGAGTGGTGACCCTGCTTTTGAGAAGTATGGGTTCGTGTTCCAAACCTGGTCATAAACAGCACTCGTATTTTTGTGACTTATCTTTAAAATGAGAATGTTAAAGTAAATGTTGTTTAAAGGCCCTTTTATATCTAATTCTCTATGTTTCTATAATGTAGATAGCAATTTAAATTTTGAAACTATGTAAGTGAGCCTAAGAATATTTTTATGTGTACCTACTCAGGAGTACACTTATCTGAAACACTTTGGATTAGGTCAACAGGTAGCCTTTATGAAAATAGTGAAGAGGGCACTGGGATAAATTATTGGGACCTAAGAAAATCAGACTCTTAAATCAACATGCTCTTGCCCCAGCCTTTCAGAGGGTGTTGTAGGTTGTCTGTGAACTTTACCCTGAGGGTAAAATAGAACACATCTCTGGACATTTTCCTGAAGGAAATGTTCATTGTTGGCAGGGAGAATCTTTGGAGAATAACAGTATATGATACACCTCCAATACCCTTTGATTTTGTCCTAGGAGAATATGGTTCAAGTTCTTTAATAAATGGGGTTATAAGAATATGACAGAAAAAGCCCCCACCCTTGCTGTAAATAAGAAAATATGGAAGGAAAAAAAGATAGTAACAACTTCAGTGTCAATAGAAAAAGAAACTAAAGGCTCAGTCGGTTAAGCGTCTGCCTTCGGCTTGGGTCATGATCCTGGGGTCCTGGGATCTAGTCCCGCATCAGGCTCCTTGCTATGTGGGGAGCCTGCTTCTCCCTCTGCCTCTGCTCCTTCTCTGGCTCATGCTCTCTTTCTCTTGCTCTAGCTTGCTCTCTCTCAAGTAAATAAAATCTTTAAAAAAAAAAAAAAAAGAAAGGAAACTAGGTTCATAAAGGTGGAAGAAACTATATGGTATTTGCATGCAAGATCCATCCAGAAAACTCTCACAAACTGGCCATTCAAACATGAGAGAAAACAAGATTGCTTTAATATTGCTTATTGCCTAAAAAATCATTATTGGCTATTTTAGGACTTGAGGCCTGTGTGTTTAACACTGCCATGAAGAAAATTTGTGTACACAAAAGGAGATTCTTCTTTATTTTCAGAAATCATAGCATGGAAAATACAACAAAATATACTTGAGAAGGTTTCTGAAAGCAAACAAAATTCTATAAACACTCAGTTTACTTCAGATGTTAAAATGTAATGTTTGTGAATAATAGCCACAAATATTTTTTAGGCCAATATGCTTTTCTGTTTGCTTATAAATTATACGTAACTGAAGATGGTTACAGTTTATAAATTTCTAATGTGCGTTGCTATTTATATGGTGTTTCTTTATGCTATTAATGGGCAGTGCCACTGTCTTCCATTATTTTCAGATATTTCTTTAGTTCACATTTTCACACTTATGATACTGTTAATTTATGTTATTTTTTCCTACTCATGAATGTCAATAATGACAGAGAAAAGAGCACTGAAGAATAATGAAAATGGTGAAGAGTCCATCAAAGTGTGATTAAAACAGTCCAAAAATACGTGAAAGTTCATGAATTTTGCAGAAGTGTTTCATAATAGTGAAGTTCACTGATGTGAATTAAAGACTAGTAAATTTGGTCAAGATATGTGGTCCTCACATCTGCATAAGTGGGATTCAGGCAAAATATAAAAGAGCCAAGTGTGGGGGAATGTGGTGGCATCGTTCTGGTTCTGTCCTTCAACCAGGTAGGACTCACTCAAGCCCCTGTGGGAAGTCACAGATGAAGACACTTCAGGGGGAGGATACCAGGAAGAAGGCAGAAGAGGAGGTGCCAGGAATCCGTCTCCCACCCAGGCAACCAGTCACGCTGGTAGAATCTTGGGATTCTATTTGGGAACTTTGGAGACTTTACAGCTTTTGGGGGATGGCTTCGATGGTAAATTGTGATTAATTGCAGTCAACTGCATCTCTGAGCCCCAGCCCCAGGGCAGACAGCCATGCACACGTTCCTGGAGCACATTGCAGATAGCTTGCAGGAGGCCAGGGTGAGCAGTAAGGAACCATCCCCCCAGTATCGATCGTCTGTGTTCTGATCACTAATTGCTGCCTTAAACTCTATCCTGGATGTCTGAAATACGACCGACTGGCCCTGCTCGAAGCTTATTCACAAATGACGGAGTCTGGGTCCTGGGCAGTGTGGTTGAAGCTGTTACTGTACACTGGTCTCATCTTTCTGCTTGAAGTTCTGTTGAGAGTAGCCTTGATTATATTCTGTACAAGAGAAATTAAATGTAGTTAGCCCTAGTCTCTGTTGGTCAGATTTATCAGAATGGCAGATGGAGTGGTATACTCATGTGACTATTTGAGTTCAACCAAGAAAATTAGGGTCAGATATTGGAGGAGGCAAACTGCTATAGTTCCTGAGCATTCCTGAACATTGTGGGCATGCCAAGAATACAAAGCCCTGACCGCTCTTTGCTTACTGCCTTCTGTAAAAGAGGTGGGTTTCCCGTGGTCGGTGTTCCTCAGATGTGGCACAACCCCAACTACCTGTGTAGCATAGAGAAGGCGTCTCCATACTGGCCCCGTGGAACTCAGGGCACCCAGGGAAACCAACAGAAGCATGATGCTTTTGCTTCGCAGTCTGCTGTAATAAAGCTCTTTGTCTCTGGAAGAAAAAAATCCAATAGAAGCCTGAAAAGAAAAATAAATACATGGTAAAGGAATATATAAAATAAGGTAGAAATTAGTCCAGATAATTGCTAATAAAAAATTTATATAAATTAAATTTACTTGATAAAATGAGATTTTGAGAAGGAATTTTAAAATGATCTGTGACATATACAAGAGACACATTACATAAAAAGATGATGAAAGTCATGGAGCGGTCAAACATCATATAAAACAAATAATTAGAAAGGCTTCTGCTAATAAGTATTTAATACACACCAAATATCGTGTTATGTTATTTAATATTTGTAAGCTCTCGTAAAACTTGAAACAATTGATTTTGTTAGAATGCTGCCAGATGACATCTATATTGATCTTAAGGTTTATAACAAACTTGAAAACCAGGTATTTTTAAGAAGCAGAGAATGAAGTTATGAACACTCAAGTAATTTCTCGAGAACTTATATAGAACATATGATCTAACTAGGACTCAGTTTGCTTCCTTCCATCCTCCCTCCCTCCGTCCCTCCTTCCTTTCCTTCCTTCCTTCTTTCCTTCCTTCCTTCCTTCCTTCTTTCCTTCCTTCCTTCCTTCCTTCCTTCCTTCCTTCCTTCCTTCCTTCCTTCCTTCCTTCCTTCCTTCCTTCCATTCTTCCTACCTTATTCCTAACTCCAAAGCTATTAAACTTTCTGTCACTAAGTCTCTTATTCATGCACTAGGTATGAGTAACTTATAAATATGAGACCATTTGGCAACTGTCTACAATGTTATGGTAAATGGAAAAGGCTATGTTAGCTCTGGAGACATAACCAAATGATTCTGACCTATTCTCTCTTGCATTCTACATCTCGCATTTTTTTAAGTAATGAGATTATCTAATGTAATAAGTGCACATCATCTGTGGTGGTCTTGGAAGGTATGTGTTGTGTGGGGGGAAGGTGCAGGCAGGTGTCCAGAGAGGAGGCTAAAAGGCATAAAGAGGGTGCTAATATCCTTTACTTGTGGACGAGGGACTTCTTTGCTTTTTTTGGGTCTCCTACAGCTTGAGGTGAATGATTTCCCTTTCATACCCTTAACATAAATGATTACAATGACAAGCCTGGTTTCAACTATGTAATCCCCTTTGCGTATCTTAGGTGGGAAGGCATAAAGTTACCTATTGCACTTGCAAGATATTGAATACATTGTATTCAGTAAGTCCTCATGAATGAATGAAAGTATTGGGAGTTACTTATAGAAATGTGACATAAGTACGATAGCATCTTTCCTCTCTGCATTGTTCAGTTTTTTGCTGTGTTAAAGTCCCAGAGCTATTCCTCTCCACGGTCCTGCTTCTGCACTTTCCAGGTTCAGTTTGGTTGCAGTTTTTAATCAGTTTACACCCCATTCTACTCAGGCTGCCACTCACACTGCAAAAACCATTGCCCATAGCACAACTTTTATTACTGTCTATGAAAAGAAAACACAGATTGATATATCCTCAAACTCTGTGTAACCTATAGAACATGCAGATAGATAACTTATTCATGCAATATGACTTTTTAACTCAAAATACTAATATGAAAAATATGAATAATATGAAAAAATACGTAAAAGACAGTGAAGCCAGTCCTAATTAGCATTGTCTGAAGACCAGCAGCATGTAACATCTCGATTAATTAATAGCTGTCCTCTTTCTTGATTGCCTTAGAGTAAAAAAAAAAAAAAAAAAATTCCTGCATTTTTGCATATGTGTGCCATGTCATTCACTCCTTTGTTTTCACGTTCCTGTCCCTGGTGTCCATGGAGCACAGCAAAACTGATTTGTTCAGGTCTTCGCTCAGTCATTAACTTACTGTCCCACCTTCCCCAGTTCCCTGAAGTTCTATGAACATCAGTCTCTTCATTCATAAACGAGGTAGTTAGAACTGCACTCTTCTTCATCTGTATGCTGGGGAAACCAGTTGTCTCTCCAACCGTAAAATTCTATGGATCTGATGAAATATTATTTGAAATAGACCAATTCATGGTGATGGATGTGGACATTTAAGGTTGCAGGACTGAGCAGGACAAGCATCTCGTGAAGAAATGATTTTGCCTGATAAGGAGTTTTTTGGCCTGGACAGAAAGAATGAAAGAAGGAGGAGATAATATAATGACCCTGCAAAAATAATGAGGATCTATTCCCTTTATCAACAGTGGAGATACTTTTGGGATCTTGTTTCCAGTAGAGGGTGGGCCACAGGGGAAGTAATTCCTTTGTAGCCTGTGGGTTTCTCAAAAGAGAACAGAGATCGCCATCTTGATAACTAAAGATTTCGGGGACTGAGAATAAAAAGTGGCTCAGCTCGGGGGGCACAGCAGAGGGTTTGGGCCCCTTGTAGACTTCAGAGTGGCCCAAGAGTCTCTGCAAAACCGGGAGATTTACTAGAGGATGGGTGTACTCAAAACTGCCATGCACCTGCTTGGAAGCAGGAATAAAGCCGCAGTGCTGTGTTCTTAATTGTGTTTCCTGATGTGCTTTGCAGTAAAACATGTTTGTCTCTTATGTTAAATATTCCCCGAAGTGCTAGAGGTAAAACCATGTCCCCTCAGATAATTTCATAGCATCCTTGTCTTTGCTTCAAGTCCCCTGAAGGAGACCTGTGATAAAGATCTGAGCACAAGTAGTTTGTTCAGGTGGTTCTAGGAAGTTTTGGCCTTGAGTGTGAAATAGAGAGGGAAAGGAAGAAAGTCAATACCCAGGGTTTACTGATGATCGGGGCAGGTGATTGGGGCACCCCACTGTGATCCCCGGGCGATGGTTGGGGACATGTTTAGAGCTGTCCTAAGCGACAGGAGAGCCAGGGTGCATAGGCATTTTTCAGTTGTGCTGTGTTAGGTTGTTCAGAGGGTGAACTTCCTGGTGCTTCCCCTCGGCCCCACACAGAGTACATGCTTCCAGCCAGAGGCAGCTGACAGAGTCCGGCACAAGACACACTAGTGCAAGGACACGAATGAGAACACGGTCCCCACTTGTGCTCCTCAGACCCATCTGTGTCTCACATTCTCTTCCTCACGTCTCATCTTTGCTTTAGCAAGATCATGGCCCATCAAGATGTGACATACATACTTACAAAACCTTTTTATTTTGAAATAATAATTGTAAGATCACATGCACTTTAAAGAAATAACACAGAGATCCCATATTTCACTCATTTTTCCCCAATTGCAGTTAGCTTAGAATATATCATTAATAATCATTTTTTGCCTTTTATGCCACAGATTCCAGATTTACCTCAACCAGCATCAACACATCTGATGATCTTGGTTGCTTGCTCAGCAAAGTAGTCAAGATATATCACGTTAAAGTATATGAACATCCGGGGTCTTTGCTCCTTCAGACCATGATTTCTGCGTTAGCTACTGAAGGTCATCACCAAGGATGGATGTCCTAAGGGGTGCCCACGTCAATCTACTGAGCTCAAGATATACACATCTTTGTCCTTGCTTGCCACAGTCCCATCTCCTGACCCGAAAGGTTCATTGTTTCCAGCAGTATAGTATTTTATCTCCTGGCCACCTACAGGTCTACACAAGAGAAACCTCAGATAGCTAAGTGGTTGTCATAGCTTTATGTTTATCAAAACTCAAGTCTCTTCTAGGAGGAATGTCCCCCACTCAGCCTTCCTCTAAGACAGAACTTGATGGCATAGACTCTAATGTTAGAGGGACAGGAAGTATAGATTATGCCCTGGGTCACTGAGAATGATCGTGAGATGAGCCACTCTTAACCACCATTTATTTCTGTTCCAGAGACACAGGACCATTGATGCACAGGACCCCAACCCCACAGGTGTCTTTCCCAAGCTGGCCATCTCATCTAAGCTGTCTGTAAATGAAGCCCTTCCAACCTTCCAGTATTCTATTGGGAAAGAAGTTTCTGGGTGAAAAGTACATGCTAGAACCAGGCCATCCAATTTTCATGAGCAGTCCAGGTTCTCAGAAGCATCCACTCAAATGTCCCCTGCCAGATCTCGACATCTCAGTCCTCCTTAGCACTGGCAACTTACTGCAGCTCGAGTTCAGCCTTGGTATAACCACTCACTCTAGCATTAAAGTCTTCATCTTCATTTTTTTTTTTTTTTAAAGATTTTATTTATTTATTTGACAGAGAGAGACATAGTGAGAGCAGGAACACAAGCAGGGGGAGTGGGAGAGGGAGAAGCAGGCTTCCCACGGAGCAGGGAGCCCGATGTGGGACTCGATCCCAGGACCCCGGGATCATGACCTGAGCTGAAGGCAGACGCTTAACGACTGAGCCACCCAGGCGCCCTTTCGTCTTCATTTTTAACACGTTCTACTCTTTGGCTGTAGAAAGAGGAAGGGAAGTTCTTTCAAGCCTACCGAGGAGGCCTTCTGTTGTGCACAGCATCCCCTGAGTTAAAAGGCTGGTATCAGCCTGTTTTTTTGTTTTGTTTAAGAGCTCTGGCTTACAGTTACTGTTGGCTTAAAATATGATAGGCCTTAGAATACTGTGAAGGCAAATGCAGTTCCTGCCAGACCTCATCCCAGTTCATTAGAGCCGAGTCTTAGAACTTCATTGCTTCAGTAAATCATAGGTTAACACCATGCAGCTTGCCATTGGCAGTGGCGACCTTGTTAGCATTTTCTGAGAGATCTCATAACCCCATCTTAAAAATCTGACTTCTGAGGCCATGTGTAGTATCAGTGGTCTTTGTTTGGGTCTCACCAAAAAAGACCCTGATCCATAAATTTGAGTGCAAGTCGTTTATTTTGGCAATGATGCAAGCAGCACTGTGATGAAGTGAGTTGTTTGGGTGGGGAAAGGAAGGAGTCAAGTACAGGTATGCCAGTGACTGCTCCTTCCACAGGTGATTGATTCACGCACTTTCTGGAGACCCCCCTGAGCTAGTGTATCTGAAGAACGAGGGACGGTGTCATTCTCAGTGGAGAATTGCTGTGTGGCCAGTGTCATCATCTTGCCAATTTGCATATGTGCCCAGAAAACTTCCTTGGGCAAGGGGAGTCCTCATTCATCACACAAAGAACTGCAGTTTCTTGCAGTAAGAAATAATTGATATGTATAGAAAAGTTATGAGTACAGGGGCGCCTGGGTGGTGCAGTTGGTTAAGCATCTGATCTTGCTTCCGGCTCGTGTCATGATCTCAGTCATGAGACTGAGCCCTACATTGGGCTCTGGGCTCAGTGGGAAGTCTGCTTGGGTTTCTCTCTCCCTCTTCCCCTCCCACTTATGCTCTCTCTCTCAAATAAATAAATCTAAAAAAAAAGAAAAGTTAAGAGTACATGTGGACATGAGGTCCTTAGTATCTGTTATACCACTCTTTAACCAAATTAATGCAAACTTTCCTGGATGAAAAGTCATCTATTTTAAATATAACAAAGAGAAAGAAGTTATGCTTTATTTTACCCTTTATGCATTCAAGTCTGCTGACCATCACTATACTTAGGAGGTGAGCTAAAATTTCTAGCATCACAAAAGAAAGCAATAATCTAGGATCACTGAGAACGTGTGGCTGATTAGAGATTTTCACCAAAATTTGCACCCATTCACTACACAATCCCAGGTGGGAGCCAGGTCAGACCATTTTCATTATGTGATATTAAATTGTGCAACTAATTATCAGTCTCTTGTCTGATGATCCCAAATACCATATATAACTAAAGAAAAAGTAATTATTTTCCGTCCGGTTTCATAAATGGGAAATCTGAATTTCAGACATCTAGTGTCAGCTAGTGACTAATAATACAAGGAAAACTCAGAGCTCTGTGCAATTACCCACTGAAGGCACAGATTTACCCAGGTTTAAATGACCTCAGACACTATCAAATGTATGTGTTCACTACAAGCTCTCAGAGTATTAAAGTATACAGAATATTCTTAGTCAAGCAGTCTTGTTGTACGTGGTTTCTAATTATGGAAGCAAGACATCACCATTATCATCAGTCACCTCCACCGCCACCACCACCAGCACGACCATCACCACCAGCACTGTTTCAGAAGAGCACATATGTGCAGGTGAGAATGGTGAAGACGTCCCATCTTTGCACTCAGGCTTTGGGCTCTTCCTACCTGGATTTCTTGTGTCTGTATTTCACCTTTTCAAATGTGGCTGCATTTCTGTTGACTCCAGCTCTGCTGGAAAAATATACATGTTTGTAGTTTGGACCAGTGATTTGTCTCACTAAGTTCCTTGTGTTTTTTGATTTGCTGAAGTACGTTTAAATAACAGCAGTAAGAGTATGCACTCTCAGCACATTCAGTGCTTACTAAGTGTAGTGCTCTGTTCTCATCATGTGGGATACAGTGGTTAAACCAAAGTTCCTGACTTCAGTGACTTATAATTTAGTGGAGGAGACTGAGCAAACAGTCGGGAAATATGGATTATAACATCCTATCATACTCTGAAGAAAAAACATAAAGCAAAAGTTAAAGGGGTATAATGAAAACTTATATTCGATAGGTGGCCCGCCCTGACAGGGTGACATTTGAGCAGAGACAGGAACAAAATGTGGCAGAAATTTAAATCAGTGACTGAGGGAAGCAGGGTCCTGGCAGGAGGACATAGTAGAGCAGAGGCCCTGAGACAGGACAGTGTGCCATGTCTTTGTGGGAGAGTTTGACATTTGGGATGCTTAGAGCAGAGAGGGAGGACAGAAGTGAAGAATGTTTGAAGAGAAGCTCAGGGCCAGATAACGGGGCTTTGTAGCTCATGGTGAAGAGTTACATGTATTTTAAGTTAGGAAGCTGGTAAGAATTATGAGCAAGGGAGTTGTATGGTCTGTCTCATACCTTAAAAGAGCACATGGCTACTATTTGGAGAAAAGTGTAGATAAAATGTAGGAAGGCAAAAGGTGATGGTGCTTGGATTGTGTAGTACCATTGGAGATGGTGATAAATTGCCAGATTATGGACAGATTTTGAGATTATGGCTGGCGGCATGCGTTTGTCCTGGGTTCCTGACATGTACGTGGTCATATTAATGTTGTCTAGTCAACTGAGGGCCTGCTCTGGCCCTGCTTTATCCGACAGAATTTATCTAGCCAGGGTCTTGATATTCCTTAAATACTTCTAATGGCACCATGTGGCATATCCAAAGGGATAAATATGATGAGATACAAGAGCTGTCTTGAAACCACATGGAGACTTTCTCAAAATTGGGAATGCTGTGCCGGGAGATGGGAGGATGGAGTCGCTCTACCCAGGTCGACCTCAGACTGCCTGCCACGCCTGCCCTTGTGCGTTTGCTAGCGATTCCCCTGTCCTGCTTGCTGGCAGTGGAGTTTGATGGTCTGTGATCAAGTGTATCGGCTTTACCTTGGTGTTCCAGACTTGACAGGAAGAGGGATGCAACCACACAGGCATGGAGGGAGGGCTGTGTCGGGGAGGAGCCTGCTGCACTTCCAGATGGAGGTTAGCCTCCCCATCTGTACCTCCCAGCGTGGATGCCACTGCTCTCACCAATGCATCATGTGCCACAGGAAACCTCTCCCTGATTCTGAGCTTCCCTGTGTTCGGGATCAGAGAATCCTGGAATTTAAGTGCTGGGGAGTGCCTTAGAGATGATTTTATCTGATAGAGAAGAAAACTAAGGTGTAAATGTCAAGGATAATTCGCTGTTGCCACAGAGTCGAACAGAGGCAGAGCTGGGACCAGCTTATACCTTCAGTGGCTTTTCCTTTAAGAGTCTGGCTGATTATGTGAGATTTAATCCCGCAGGAGTTGTAAGAGGAGCGCCTTTTGGACTGCATTCCATCTTTAACTCCAGGACATGTAATTATTCACGTGAGTGTGTTATTTTTAGCTTTGACAAAAACAGTTCCATTCAGCTATTTTGGACACTTACCAGAAAATTAGTCCCAGATGTTTCCTTTTGTCTCATTTTATTATAAGAATAGTTTAAAATAAGTCATGATGGAGTCCAGACCAAGATGGTGACATAGGAGGCTCCTGAGCTTCTGTCCTCCCACAGATGCACCAAATACATAGCTCCACACAGAACATTTCCCTCTGAAATCCTGAAACTAGCTGAGTGGCATAAGAGCACCGAAACATACACAGTAAATACTATAGATCTCAAGGGAGAATTGAACAGCAAGACATTAAGCATAGGGGATTTCAATGCTCCACACTCAAAATGGATAGATTATCAAGACAAAACCAATAAGGACAAAATGAGGCTTAGTTAGACTAGTTGGACCTAAAAGACACATAGAGAACTTCCCATCCAACAGCAACGGAACACTACATTTTTCTCAGGCACATGTGGAACATTATTCAGGGTAGATCATGTGTTAGACCAAAAAACAAGTCTTAATAATGTTTAAAAAACTGAAATTATGTTAATTATCTTTTCTAACCACAATGGTTTGAAACTGAAAATCAATTACAAGAGAAAAACTAAAAAATTCCCACACATATGGAGATTAATCAACATGCTAGTGAACAACCAATGAGTGAAAGATGAAATCAAAAGGGAAATCAAAAATATCTTGAGACAGAGGAAAATGGAAACAAAATACCAAAACATATAGATGCAGCAAAAGCAGTTCCCAGAATTTTATAGTGTTGAATGCTTACATTAAGAAAATGTATCTCAAATAAGCGTATATTTACATTTCAAGGAACTAGAAAAAGAAGGACAAATTAAGGAAGGAAATAGATCATGGGATTCAATATGAAATAGAGACTAGGAAGATAATAGAAAAGATCAATGAAACTAAGAAACAAAATTGACAAATCTTATGACAAAAAAAAATCAGAAATGAAAGAAGACATTATAGCTGATACCTAGAAATAATAAGGATCATAAGAGATGGACTGCTATGAACAATTATGCCATCAAATCAAATTACCTAAAAAGAATGGGCAAGTACCTAGAAACCTACAACCTATCAAGACTGAATCATGAAGAAATAGGAAACTTGAATGGATCAATAAAGAATAAGAAGATTGAAGTGTAATCATAAATTGGATATAGAAGGAATGCACCTCAACATAAGGCAGGTTTCCTCCGGTATCCAAAAGTAGAGCATTCCTGGGAGACCTTTCATAAGCTAAAGTGATTGTAAAGCAAAGAAGCAATTATTATTTCATAAAAGCAAAAACCCTCATTGAATTTCTTTTGGTTAGCAAAAATAGATACTAATGTAGGTCTTTCTTAAAGCAAAATGGCATCAAGGGAACCTTTGGATGGCAGGGGAAACCTGTATAGGCCATATATGACAAGCCCACAGGTAAAATCTTACTCAACAGTGAAAAGTGGGAAGCTTTTCCTCTAAGATCAGGAACAAAAAACAAGGATGCCCACTCCCACTATTTTTATTCAGCATAGTACTAGAAATGCTAGCCAGAGCAATTAAGCAAGAAGAGCAATAAAAGGCATCCAAATAAGAAAGGAAGAAGTAAACTTGCCTCTCTCTGCGGATGACATGATCTTGTACAGAAAAGCCACAGAGACCACCCAAAATCTTAGAACTAACCCATTCAGTAAAGTTGTAGGATACAAAATCAATATACAAAAATCATTTGCACTTTTATACACTAACAATGAACTATCAGAATTTTTTAAAGTCCCATTTACAGTAGCATCAAAAATAATAAAATACTTAAGAATAGGTTTAGCCAAGGAGTGAGAAGATCTGTACACTGAAAACTATAAAAAAAACAATGAAAGATACTTGGTGTACCTAGATTGGAGTAAATGGAAGAATAAATACTGCAAGATTATTATGACTCTCTAGTTTCCCTGAAGTCTCAGGCTCACATTTCTGTTTGCCTTTGCATGGTTTTAAGAAAATGAAAAGGGGCGCCTGGGTGGCTCAGTTGGTTGAGCGTCCGACTCTTGATTTCAGCTCAGGTCATGATCTCAGGGTTCTGAGATCGAGCCCCGTGTTGGGCTCCACACTCAGTGGGGATTCTGCTTGAGATTCTTTTCCCCTCCCTCTTTCTGCCCCTCTCCCTGTTTGAAAGCTCATTCTGTCTCCCTCTCTCTAAAATAAATAAATAAATCTTTAAAAAAATGAATGTGAAAGTGCAAATTGACTTTTCTTTTTTCCTTTTGTATTTATTTATATTTATATTTTTTGTCATGATAAGTGCACTCTTTAATCCCCATCACCTATTTCACCCATCCCCCTCACCCACCTCCCCTCTGGCAACAAGTTTGTCCTCTATAAGAGTCGGTTTCTTGGTTTCTCTCTCTTGTTTGCTTGCTCATCTGTTTTGTTTCTTAAATTCCACATGAGTGAAATCATATGCTAATTGTCTTTCTCTGATTGAATTATTTCACTTAGCATAATACCCTCTAGCTCCATCCATGTCATTGCAAATGGCAAGATTTCATTCCTTCTTATGGCTGAATAATATTCCATTGTATATATATACACCACATCTTCTTTATCCATTCATCTGTCGATGGACATCTTGGCTCTTTCCAGAGTTTGGCTATTGCGGACATTGCTGCTGTCAACATTGGGGTGCATATATCCTTTTGAATTAAGTGTTTTTATATTTTGGGGGTAAATACCTAGTAATATAATTCCTGGATTGTAGGGTAGTTCTATTTTTGACTTTTTTGAGTATCCTCCACACTGTTTTCCACAGTGGCTTCACCAGTTTGCATTCCCACCAATAGTGCATGGGGGCTCCTTTTTCTCCACATCCTTGTCAACACTTGTTATTTCTTGTCTTTTTTTTTTTTAAGATTTTATTTATTTATTTGTGAGAGAGAGAATGAGAGACAGAGAACGTGAGAGGGAGGAGGGTCAGAGGGAGAAGCAGACTCCCCGTGAGCAGGGAGCCCGATGCGGGACTCGATCCTGGGACTCCAGGATCATGACCTGAGCCGAAGGCAATCACTTAACCGACTGAGCCACCCAGGCGCCCTATTTCTTGTCTTTTTGATACAGACATTCTAACAGGTATGAAGTGATATCTCATTATAGTTTTGATTTGCATTTCCCTGATGGGAGTGATGTTGAGTATCTTTTCTTCACAACTTTAAGAAGAAAAGCACTAACTTTAGCTAAGTTTGCCCTTTTGTATCTCATAAATATGGACAGTCTAGGAGCTGGATGCTAAGTAGTGATGAAGCGTATAAAGCACACCGAGGCGCTTTTAGAAACTCAGAGATAAATGGACCTACAGTACAATATGCCATTTCCAGTGGCTCGACAAGCTGCCGTCCTGCTGAGGAGGATCTGGCGTGTTACCATAAGCAAAGGCCAGGTGTGGAGGAATGTGAAGTCTCCCTGCCAAGCCGCAGGCCAGCGAGGGCCGCACAGATGGAAGCCCCACCCCTGAGCGTGACTGTTGGCACATTTGATGCACATTGTCTCCATTTTACATTTGACTCTGCTCATTTGTGTGGTATCTCAGGATACACTTACTTGCCAATCACACACACAATAGCAAATACTTTTCCCAGTAGCAATTTATAAAAATAATTCAGATGAGAGGCTACTTTCAGAATTGTTAATGAAGTCAGGTAAGAGAATGTCAGCTTTTCTTTTCCCCAAACTCACATTCTTTTTACAGTGCCCGAAAGCTTTTCCCAAACTGTCTCGTGCCTAAATAAATACTGTAAAATGGAGCTAACTGTATAAAACAAACTCTAAGGATTAGCATAATGTGGTGTTGGTTCTTAGAGTCCATTGTTTTCTGATATTTTCTACATGACCTATATCTTCATAAAATGAACCCCAGTCAACATGTATTAAGCCAAAATAGCATTGCAGAAATGTGATTCTTTTTGTTTTGTTTTTCATGTTTTTTTCAGCTTTATTTCCTTTCTCATATCACTTCCTAATTCTAGGACCTCATTAAACTAACTCTCTATGTGGTAGTTCTGTGTTAAGAATTTCTTACCTCCTTTCCCAGTTTTCTGCTGCTTACACTTCAGTGCACATGTTGAAACAGACCTATAAGTAAAACATAGCAGCAAAAGTGCTGTGAATAAAAATACAGCAGAGGGGGAGGAGGATTGCCAGGGGAGAAAGGGGGATTATCATGGGATGGGCTATTGGTTAAAGACCTGTTAAATCAGGGCTCTGAACGTTGTGTTTCTGGAGGAGCTGTGAAGATGGAGTTACCTCACACAGATGTGGAGGGACGGTGTGGAGTGAAGATGTGGGCCACCAGCCAGGAGCTCAGCTTTTGAGATGTGGGGTTTGAGGTGTCTGTTTGAACTCCAAGGGGTGGATGGGCCGGCAGCTGCCTTTGTGAGTGTGCAGATTGGGGGTGAGGTCCACAGTGGAAATCAAATCTTGAATGCTTCTGCAGTAGATCTCATTTGTAGCTGTCAGGGTGGATGTGTTTAGCAAGCATAGGAAGAAAAGAGCAAAAACCCAGGAGGACGCCAACATTTGACTACGGGAGAGATGAGAACTCAGTGCAGAGGATCTGATGGGCGGCCAGTGAAGGACACGGGGGAGATGGGTGTTGACGGAGGGAGGGTCTCTTCCGAAGACTTCTGTTCGTCCAGTGGGGCAGTAGCATCAACCTTTTACACAGTGACTTATGTATCTTATATTTTACAAAAAAAGAAAAAAAAATATTGTCCTGGGGGATTGACATTATCAGCTGAGAATGAGAATTCAAAGGATGTGCTGGAGATTTGAGAAGAGAGAATGGTCTGTAGATGTTGTCAAGGCAGTAAGAATTGTTGAATCATGGAAATGTGGTAAGATTGCCTGCTCCAGGTTCATGAGATGGATTCAGCATTACTCCCCTTGGCCATGTTCTGCCGTACACGTGCAGACACAGAGTAGGCTAAGGATTGAATTTAACCAGAAGTTTTGACTAAGAAGACACTATGATTAAAAAAAAGTATACCCTTAGGGATTGGTGTGACTGTGTGATTTGCTGTAGCCGAAGAGTTAAAAGTCATTTTCTGACTTCTGGGCTGAAGCATTTATAAGCAAATTCACATAATTCTCCGTGCTTTTTCCTTGATGCTGCGGAAGCTGGCGTGTCATGTTGAAAAGGACTTGGTCCACATGGGAGTGGCCTCGAATGCTGAGCAACTGCATGGGGAAAACTTCCCTGGAGAACGCAGATTGATGGAGAATTTTATGAGAAAAGGAATGAACCTTTTGCTTCCAGCCACTGAGCTTTTGGCGATCTTGTTGTCACTGTAATCCAGTGTGTCCTACCTAATAACAAGTCTTGCATGTGGGAGCAAATGGCTGAGGTCAGATGAAGGACGAGATCAGAAGGACCGAGATGTAGAAGCAGCATCTGTGTGAAGATTTAAATCACCAAGAATCATGAGGGAAGAAGTGCTGGAGGAAGTGAGGTTGAGTCAGGAGATAGTGTGATCAAAGAGCGGGGAAGGAGAGGAGCTGAAGGCTCAGGGATGGCTGTGGAAAGTGGGGGTAATGAGGATGTGTGACCCCAGAGCATGGAGGATGGGGGAACTGAGGAAGGCTCTGGAGGGAGCTGTAAAAGCAAATGGAGGTAATCACTAGACACTAATATTAACTTAAAGGATGTGGCCGTTAAAGAATTGGGTGACTTTTCAAAGGGAATGCATCTGAAGCACATAACCTTTATCAGGATTTCAAGGTCCATACCAAATGGAAACTTTAAAAATGGGTCATTCTCTTGGATTTTTAGACCTTGGAAGCAACATCAGAATATCCTCCCAAAGTAAGCAGTTTCCCATGTTGGAGTCTCTAAACAATAAAAGACTATTTGGACTGAAATTATAATGAGCTCACACAATTTACAAACTTTGACCTCCACTAATGTTGCTTGAAGGTTGTTGTTTTCTTTTTAGATTAATTCACAGTTGTGCTATTTGTCTTTTTTATGTCAGTTTCTTATGTTATTTGGAAAGAAAAACACAATCTCTATACCTTCTACTCAATTTTACTGTGAAGTTGAAAGTGCTAAAAAATCTCCTTTAAAAATACAGTCTGCCTGATTCCATTTACATGAATTTTTATTCATTACATTTTTTTTATTTCAAAAACTTGGAGTCATATATTTAACAGTGTGAATCTTTTGTCACTATTATGTAATGATCAGTAGTGCTTCTTTTTTTTTTTTTTCTTAAGATTTTATTTATTTGAGGATGCCTGGCTTGCTCAGTAGGTGATCAGCTCATGGTCGGCTCAGGTCATGATCCCAGGGTCCTGCGATTGAGCCCTGCATCGGACTCCCTGCTCAGCGGGGAGTCTCCTTCTCCCTCTGCCCCTCCCCCTGCTTGTGCTCTCTCTGTCAAATAAAATCTTTAAAAAAAAAATTTTTTTTTTTAAAGATTTTATTTATTTGAGAGAAAGAGTAAACAAAAATGAGCCTGAGACGCTTAACTGACTGAGCCACCCAGGCACCCCTCAACAGAGCTTTTTAAAAAAAATCCCTAAAAAAATGCTATCCTTTTGCTTTGAATATAGGTAAGAAACTGCTGAAAGTTACCTTTGTAAAAAAAAAAAAAAATTATATACATTTGACTTCATCAATGACCATGACGTGTGACTGAAATAACTGAAAAAATTCATCGTAGATTCTCATTAAAACACAGTTGAAGTTATTTGAGGTATTAAAATTTTTACAAATAGACTATGATAACAATTCCATTTTTATTTTTAAGAAATGTTTCTTATTTTCTATAGTCCCACAACTATTTCTTTTGCCTTTGCCATTAATATTAGCCTAAGTGGAGGCATACTAGCTGAAGCTTGATCTTCATTCTTTGAGAAATACCTAAAAAGGATGTAATTATACAATACTACTTTATATAAAACATCTAGAACTTATCTGTTTCCTTCATGATGTGAATTTTTAAATCTATACAGATTGCTTTTATGCTTTCTTTTAGAATTCAGTTTCTCAATCACTGTTTACTACAATCATGTTTTCCTAGAATAATCTTGGTTACAACTGTAGCTGTGCCGTCCCAGGGAAACGGGAGCGGTGGGCCCCTCACCCCAGAGCACCAAGCCTCGATCCATTCTTTATAGTGTGCCCTGCAACGGGCGCCCATGTTTTTGAACTAAGTGGTTACGTTTGCCCCGTCAGAATGAGAGTACAACATTTCGTAATGATTCCACTACCAAATATTTGTCAGATTTTGCCTGGTCCTCCCTCTGTAATGATAAAAAGACAGGGAAAGAAGCAACAAATGTTGGAGAGGTTGTGGAGAAAGGGGAACCCTCTTACACTGTTGGTGGGAATGCAAGTTGATACAGCCACTTTGGAAAACAGTATGGAGGTTCCTCAAAAAGTTAAAAATAGAGCTACCCTATGAC
>NC_138374.1:75590532-75602199 GCF_054177405.1 Leptonychotes weddellii | reverse complement strand
TGAATACCCAACTTTTACATCAACAGGGATGGGACTGGAGGAGATTATGCTAAGTGAAATAAGTCAAGCAGAGAAAGTCAATTATCATATGGTTTCACTTATTGGTGGAACATAAGGAATAGCATGGAGGATGTTACGAGAAGGAAGGGAAAAATAAAGGGGGGGAATCAGAGGGAGAGATGAACCATGAGAGACTATGGACTCTGAGAAACAAACAGGGTTTTAGAGGGGAGCGGGGAGGGGGGATTGGTTAGCCCAGTGATGGGTATTAAGGAGGGCAGGTACTGCATGGAGCACTGGGTGTTATATGAAAACAATGGATCGTGGATCACTACATCAAAAACCAATGATGTATTGTATGGTGACTAACATAATAATAAAATTAAAAAAAAAAGGAAGCTCATTTGTTATAAGTAATTTCTGAGTGTTTTCTCTGTGCCATGCCCTATTCTTAATGTTTTATATGTCACCCTCACAATTTTTTGAGGTGGTTCATTACCCATCTGCTTTTCCTCCCAGTTAGGATGTGGTGCAGCTGGGACTGAAAGTCCACCTCTTAACCACTCAGTACTTTTGCTAAAAGTACTTCTCTCTGTATTTAGAGAGAAGAAGGCATCTTCTCTAAATACAGATGCCTGGGCTCCAGTCCAGATCTGATGAATCAGACTCCAGTGGGCGAGGATGAGTTAGGGATCAGAATCTGAATTTTCACAAAGTCCCCCAAGGAATTCTTCTACACTTGAAATTTGAGTGATTACCTAACTCTTTGCCTTAATTCCTCCGACGGTGGGTGGTCTGGTCCCACATTCTGTCTCCGTCCTGTCTCACTTCAAGGAGCTGTTCTCACCTGACGTAAGAGAAATGGATAGCTCTGACATTAAAAGGATGTGTGTCCCATGCTGTGTGTCTTCTGCAAATGGACTTTAGCACAGCCCCCCTTGCCTCAGGAGCTCCAGCAATGGGGCTGCTGTAAGATCCTTACAGGCTCAGCTCTTTGGGTTAGAGTGGAGCTCTTCTGTGTTCCCTCAGAAAGTTCTGATGATAGTGTTATTTTGCTGGATTTAGACTTCTCACCCCCTTACTTCAAGAGAACCCGGTTTTCCAGGCACCTCCTATGACCCGGACCCTGATGATCTGTGTCCTTTGGTGTGTCAGGTGTCGTCTGTTAAAACAGATCACAGCACAACTCTCATATATTATTAAGGGGGCAGATACCAACAACACACACAAACTTCAGTCCTAGTCCAACAGGAGAGCCAGAGAAACAATGTTATTTTCTGGATCCAGGATCAAGATACTATGAAGAGTTTTAACTAATACATTTATTAAATGTGTAAGCAGAACTTCTCTGATGCAACTTCACAGGAGACAAAACTGTACACTCTGACTACCTGCTTTAACTACAGTACTTTGCTTGGAAAATTCCATAATTGTATCTATGTATATTACATCTTTTTCCTAAAATCACCATGGCGATCCCATTAAAAAGACTTCTGGCAGGAAAACAAGTATTTTTTCCCTCTGGATTTGGTTTAAAAAATATATGTATATAAAATCTAAACTGAGATCATTTAAAAGTGAAATTTAAAGGGGACATTTTTAAACTTTACAAAATGAACAATTTTCACTGTTTACATTTTCTGTTTCTCAGTCTCCAATACTATTTGTATGACTTTGGTCAAGATTTTTTACAATTTTATTTAAATGTAATTACACATCTTTAGAATGTACAATTGGATTAGTTTCCACATACATGTTCACGAATGAAACAATGGTGACAGTCAAGATGATGAACCTATCACCATGAGACCCTCTGTCGCACTCCTTTGGAACCCCACCCCTGCAAGCTCCTGACCCTGACCCTAGGCAACCACTGATGTGCTTTCTGTCACCGTGAGCTTGTTTGCATTTTCCAGGATTTTATATAATCAGAATCATGTAATATACAGTCTTTTTTGTTTGTTTGTTTGGTTTTTTTTATTTAGCTTAGTCAGTTTGAGATATACCATGTGGTTGTGTGCATCCTTTGTTCATTTTATTTTATTTTTAATTTATTGTATAGACATACCACAGTTCTTTTATTCAATCACTTGTTAATGGGCCTTTGGGTTGTTCCTAGTTTTAGCTATTTTTTTTTTCCTAATTCTAGCTATCATGAATAAAGTTGCTGTGACCTTTTCTGTGCAGTTCTTTGTATGAAATTTTGCTTTTATTTCTCAAGGGTGAATCCCTATAACTGTCCAGGGTGAATTCTATGGAAGTGTCAGGAACTTTGAAGAAACTGACAGACTGCTTTTCAGAGTGTTTCTAGCATTTTATAATCCCAGCATAAGATAATTCTAGTTGTTCCTTGTCCTCAACACTTGGTACAGTCAGTTTTATTAATTTTAGACATTTTTATAGGGGGTAGTGCTATTCCTATAGGTAATGTCATTGAGGTTTTATTTTTTAATGAGTTTGCAGCTAATGTTGAGCTTCTTTTCATGTGTATATTTACTATTATATATCTTACTTGCTAAAGTGCCAGCTCAAATCATTTGCCTATTTATGAGAAATTAGTTGTTTGTCTTCTTCATTTTGTGAGCCTTTGTATATTGCAGATACAAGTTCTTTATTAAATATATAATCTGAAAATAACTTGCCTGTAGTTCTATTTTTCATCCTCTTGTCTTTAGAAGAGCAGGAATTCTTGACTTTGGTGCGTTGTAATTGATCAGTTGTTTCTTTTTATGGTCCATGCGTTTGGTGCTGTGAGTGAGAAATCTTTGCCTGACTCAAATATTTCCTCTAGTCCAGCTGGTGGAAAGAGGTGCTATAATTCTCAGCCCTGTGTGGTTCTGTTGTTATGCCTGGTGCTCTTTCCAGGTGGTCCTTTCTCTGGAGGCCGGTGGTCTCTTCACACACACAGTTCAGTACTCGTCTAAAGTCACGAGATGGACTCATAGCCCCAAAGCTCATGTCCCTCTCTGTGTGCTTCTTCCTCTCCAGTCCTCTGCCCCATGCGCCCTACCTGTAGCCTCCCTGGACTTCTAGCTCCATCTTCTCATTTTAGGAGGACTTCTGGGCTGGGGGTTCCTTGGTGCTGAGCCTCAGCCCAGAAGCTCTTGAGGCAGCGAGCTGAGGCAATCATGAGGATCACTTCATTATTTTTCCCCTCCTCAGGGAAGTCTGTCCTGCATCGGCAGTTGTACACGGTGTGGTAACAGTTGTTTCATATCTTTGTCTAGTTGTTCATCTGTTCTGGGTGAAAGGGTGACTCCTATCCCTGTTAGTCTGCCTCGGCCAGATATGGAGGACCCAGTGGTGTTAACCTGATGTTCATTGCCTTGGCTCTCCTCTCCTCATCTGCTTGTGCTTTATAGTCGTTTTGCATTCCCGATGTTACTCCTGTGATGCATGTTTCTTCATCAGCCTCATTAATATTGAGTCCAGAGTTGTTAATGAAATTGATCCAATGTATTACTAAATCTCCGTAAATCGGCTAAGTAATTTATTTCTAATGATCACTCAGGATGAATTAATTGCATGCTTTTTGGGGAAGACAGCTCTATCTGTGGGTTCTTGTATTTCTGCATGTCATGTGAGCAGAGGAACTACTTTTCTTCCTGATTATCTTTTCAAAGATGTTTGTGTAGAGACTCTCCTTGGAAGACAGAGATGATGTCATCTGAAGCAAAGGGCATGTTTGTTTACAGTCTTGGAAGATAGAGATAACATCTCTCCCCAAAGCAAAGGGCAGGCATGCTTACTGCCCATTATAAAACATTTAGGTTATCCGACTTCAGGTTTTCTCTCTTGTAATGAAAGCTACTCTGTACTCACCTGTAATCTGGCCCTTTCTGTGTAGCCCTTTGGGAATTAGGACCCAAGGAACCAGCACAAGAAAATGTTAGTATTCTGACTACTGCTATTTCTGAGAGTAATAAAATCCTTTGTCTCTGACCAAGGAGTCTTATGTGTTCTGACAATGTTCATGACATTTAAATTCTTATTTAAAAGTAGGGCAAAATCTCAGACTTTTTACAGTTTTGATGTATTTTTGCAAATAATTTGCAAGCATAGATTGAATAGAATTATTAGTTGGAATAAGTTTCTTCTCTAGGTTTTAAATCATTATTAATGTGGGACAGCTACTTTAAAAGGTTGTTTTAGACCACATTGGTGTACTATAATGTATTATGCTAACTTCTCTTAAAAATGAGTAAATGGAATGAAGGAAACATTTTGGCACACTAAACTGAATTGATCGTCAAATTTAACATCAATGCATAGAAAGAGATTCACTTAACCATTAAGTAAGTCTTGAGGAATTGTTTTACTGCTTGCCTCACCATTCTGTCCAGGACATATCAAAGCATAGGGAGTGTCAGGAGGAAAGAGCCTCTTGGATGAAGAGAAATGAATTTTGCTTTTCTTCTTTGGTTCTTTCCAGTAGTCCCTTTTTCTGAGCAAGTGGAAAGTGTGAACTATAACAAGATGTTTAGATATTCATGCCTGAGAGATTGTAACTACTTTGATTAAGCAACCTGACTCCCAAGTAATTCACATTTATTTTGAGTGGTTTGTAACATATCAAGCAAAATGAAGTCAATATGAAACACAGACACCCATCAATATGAAAGACAAACAAAAGTAACTTACCCAAGAAAGTTTTGTGTTTCTTTGGGCACAATGTTTAACCTTTGTGTGATTCTGCATCCTCATCTATAAAAGGCAAAGTAATGGCATTTATTTCAAAGGATTGTTGTAGGAATTAAATGAGTTTGTATATGCAAAACAGAACATAACCTTGCACTTAGAGATATTATTCTATAATTCATCACTGACTCAAGTTGTAAAGGAATCAACATATTACCCAAGTTTTACACAATAAAATAAATAAATGAAGGAAGAAATGTGTATTATTTTCCTGTGGCAGCAGTAGCAAAGTATTACAAATTGGGTGGCTTAGAACAATAGAAATTTATTGTCTCACAATTTGGGAGGCTAGAATATGAAATCAAGGTGTTGGTAGGGCCATACTCCCCCCCAAACCCACAGGGTTACATCTTCTACCCTCTGGCATTCCCTGACATTCATTGGTCTAGGCAACATAACCCCAGTCTCTGCATCTGCCTTCAGATGGTGTTCTCCCTGTGTCTCTTCATCATCATCCCTCTATATGTGTCCAAGTCTATGTCTGAATTTTTCCTTTTCATAAGGACACCACCATATTGGATTAGGGCCCATTCTAATGACCTCATTTAACATTTGATTACCTCCATAAAGACCCTATTTCCAAATAAAGTTACATTCTGAGGTAGTGGGAGTTAGGGCTTCAACACCTCTCTTTTGCAAGGAAGAATTCAGTCCCTACCAAAGGGAATTATGCTACCTATGTAATTAAGTAATAAGGACATTTTATTTTAAAAATGTATCTAAAAACATAAGAATACATTCCAGAAAACTTACCATTACTTAAAATACTTAGGATAATCTTGACAGTGTACAGAGAAGACTTTGTTTATTAAAGTGATACCACCCAGGTGGCAACAATGTAAATGCAATTTACAATTCAATTCACTTGGCCACATTCCCTTGAAATTGTATGATTGGTGATCATGGGATGGGATCATAGATTAAAAGATATCACAGTTTTTGTATTAGGTCAATTTTTCTTAATAAACAATATTATGTTATATAAAGTTAAAATAATTTGAATGAGATAAAATACAACTACACTGAGCAGCTAGATCACTCAGTAGATTTGTATAGAGCCAGCTTCATTGTAGGTGATTCTTGTTGAATTCAAAGACTGAAGTCTATGTATCTTGACATTAAATCCCACTAAATACTGGGGTTTCTTATACTTAACTTGATCCTGATTAGTTGGTGATAGTTAAGAAAAATTGCTTAGGTCTTCACATCCCAATAATTTGGTACAATAAGGCTTCATTCACTCAGCTATGAAAATAAGACCTAAAGATATACATTAATCACTTTTATCACTTTTGGATTCAGATTTTATCATTATTTTGTACTTGCAATTATAGGCATTAGGTAAGCTAATTAGAGTGCTAAAACATATAGTCATAAAAATATGCCCTCAGGAGGGAGTAGAACTTCTCAGGCATTTCATTCTAGATTCTTCATTTTCAGTCTAGCATGAATTGGGGAAATACCAGACAGCAGATTATCAGTGCTCTTGATCAAGCATTCTGATAAAGAGAAACATAAGAAGGATTGAAGAATATACCCTTTGCCTCAAAATCTAGGCCTTTGTGGATCAAATGATAAAATAATTCAGATGTTTTACTGTACACCCAATCAGAGAACCACATATGGATGGGTATTGCTTCTTCCCTACATTTTCTCAGAACAAGACTTTTCTCAGAACTCCAGGGATTGAATACAGTCAGCTACAAAAGGACAGAATACATGAAGAATACATGAAGGTAAAATATTAGAATTTCATGAGTAGAATATTCTGAGCCTTTTATATAATTTAAATTTAAAAGAAGGTTGATTTGCATTGTAAGATCTAAGGTATCACTTAGCCTTAAATTATTTTTAACAAATTCAGATTGGTCTAGGGTGGAGCAAAACCTCACTGTCCTAGAAACCATATTGTAAATCTCTTTTGTACCGTCAGAATTCTAGAGCAATCTCAAATGTACAAGGTGCATTGCTTTATTTAAATAAACCATAGTGTGAGATAGTCTGACAGTTCTACAAATATCTATGAATAAGAAGGATAAAGAAGCAAAACCAAGTGGAGTAAGGGCCCAGAGAAAATCTCTGAAATGTGGAATTTGCCTCTGCTAAAATTTGCCTTTGCTAAAATCATCCAAGGCTTGAGGAAAAAAGGGACATGAGGGGCCTCAACATGGTTTAGGAATATTACAATATTCATTAATGTATAATGCTAAAGACGATTGTAATTATAGCTGTAGTATTCGAATAGTCTGTATGTGTCGGACATTGTGATAAATGTTTGGTGATAGATATTTAATTAAACAACCCATTGTGTTAATAGTCTTGTTTCCAGTGTAGAGATGAGGGAAGTAAGATTTTTTATGTCAAACATGCCGTATCCAACAAGCTCCAGGTTAGTATTATGGTAGAAATTGTTCAGGCAGCCAACAGCCATCAAAGTCATCCGTGGCTCTTGGTGAGAAATCCACATAGAGCATGAGACCGTAAGATGGTGGGGCATATGGGAGCCACTGTCCAGCCCCCCACATAATCAGTCTGAAAAGAGATATGAAAAAGATAAGGATTCCAGCTAATTGCCATGAAGCTACAATGAGGAATTAACATGTCTTCCTGGGAGTTAAGAGTGTTAGACGCAAAACCTGAGTCTGTTTAGCAGTAAAAACCCACCAGATGTGTTGTTATGTGTTGTGAACCTACCAGACTGTGCTTTATGCTTTGCATTCACGCTGCCTAATCTTGACAAGTGACTTACTCTAAGTCACACACATAGGGACCATCTCAACTAGGATTCAGACCCAGGCCGACCAAGCTTCCAAAACTATGGAATTTCCATTATGTTAATAATTTACCTGTAGGGACCAGAGTAACAGGCATAAAGACAGCCATGACCCCCAAATGTTCAGGCTCTTAGGAACTGGTTGAAAGTGACGTTAGCTGGCAAAATGACTTATCTGATAGAAGATCAGGGCTACTTTTTATTTTGGAGGGTGAGAAAAACGTCATCTATTGAAGTAAACAATTTAAGTAAAGAAATGACCTGTTGGCCAATCAGCCAGTCAGCAAATAAGCAGATTAATTAATTAATTCTGATATTATCAGTTTCTCTTTCCTTTTTTTGACTTTTTATTTTTTCTTTTTCTTCTTTTTCAGTTGAAGTATAATTTACAGTGTTATATGAGTTTTGAGGGTACAATGTAGTTTTTCAACAATTCTGTACATTACTTGGAGCTCATCATGGCAGATGCGCTCCTGAATCCCTGTCTATTATGTCACCCATCCCCCACCCACCTCCCCTATGGCAACCACCAGTTTGTTTTCTGTATTTAAGAGTCCATTTTTGTTTGTCTCTTTTTTCCTTTGTTCATTTGTTTTTTTCCTCAAATTCCACGTATGAGTGAAATTATATGGTATTTGTCTTCCTCTAACTTATTTCACTTAGCATTATACTCTCTAGATCCACCCCCATCATTGCAAATGGCAAGATTCCATTCTTTTTTATGGCTGTGTAATATTCGTGTGTGTGTGTGTGTGTGTGTGTGTATACCACATCTTCTTCAAACCATTCATCTATGGATAGACACTTGGGCTGCTTCCATACCTTGGCTATTGTAAATAATGCTGCAATAAACTTAGGAGTGTTTATATCTTTTTGAATTAGTGTTTTCACATTATTTGGGCAAATACCAAGTAATGGAATGACTGGATCATATGGTAATTGTACTTTTAATTTTTTTTAGGAAACTTCATACTGTTTTCCAGAGTGACTGCACCAGTTTGCATTCCCACAAACAGTGCACAAGGGTTCTCTCTTCTCCACATCCTCATCAACACTTGTATTATTTCTTGTGTTTTTGATTCTGGTCATTCTGACAGGTATAAGGTAATATCTCATTGTGTTTTTATTTTGTATTTCCCTGATGAGTGATATGAACATCTTTTCATGTGTTTATTGGCCATCTGTATGTCTTCTTTGGAAAGCATTTATTCAGGTCCTTTGCCCATTTTTTAATTGGATTATTTGGGGTTTTTGGTGTCAAGTTGCATAAGTTCTTTATATATTTTGGATATTAATCTCTTATCATATATATCATTTGTAAATACCTTCTCCCATTCAATAGGTTGCCTTTTCGTTTTGTTGATGGTTTCCTTTGCTGTGCAAAAACTTTCAATTTTGATATAGTCCCAGTAGTTTAATTTTGCCTTTTTCTTTTTTTTTTTTTTAGCTAGAGCAGTCCTGAGAAAGGAGAACCAAGCATCACACTTATTGATTTCAAACTATATTACAGAGCTATAGTAATAAAAGACAGTATGCTATTGGCATAAAAATACACACATAGACCAATGGAACAGAATAGAGGTCCCAGAAATAAACCCATGCATATGTGGTCACCTAATTTATGACAAAGGAACCAGGAATATACAATGGGGAAAGGACAGTCTCTTCAATAAATGCTGTTGGGAAAGCTGAATAGCCACATGCAAAAGAATGAAACTGGGTCACTCTTTTACACCATCTAAAAAAATCAACTCAAAATGGATTAAAGAGTTATGAGTAGATCTGAAACTATAAAACTCCTGGAATAAAACATAGGGAAAAACCTCTGTGATATCCATCTTGGTAATGATTTTTTTTTGGATTTGACACCAAAAGTAAAAATAAACAAGTGGGACTACATCAAAGTAAAAAGCTTCTGTACAGCAAAGGAAATCAACAACAAAATGAAAAAGCAACCAATGGCAGAAAATATTTATAAATTATAGATCTTTCAAGGGATTAGGATCCAAAATATATAAAGAATTCATACAACTCAGTAGCAAAAAAAAAAAAAAATTAAAAAATGGGCAGAGGGGGCACCTGGGTGGCTCAGTCAGTTGAGCAGCCAACTCTTGACTTTGTCTCCAGTCATGATCTCAGGGCTCTGGGATCGAGCCCTACATCGGACTCCATGTTCAGCAGGAGTCTCCTTCAGGATTCTCTTTCTTCCTCTGCTCCTCACCCTGCTCACTCACTCTCTCTCTCTAAAATAAATAAATAAATCTTTAAAAAAATAGGCAGAAGACCTGAATAGACATTTTTCCAAAGAAGACATAAAAATGGCCAACAGGTACATGAAAAGCTGCTCAACATCACTCATCATCAGGGAAATGCAAGCCAAAACCACAATAAGCTATCACCTAACACCTGGCAGAATGGTTATTATCAAAGAGACAACAAATAATAAGTGTTGGTGAGAATGTGGAGAAAAGGGAACCTTTATACTGTTGGTGGGAATATAAATTGGTGCAGCCACTCTGGAAGACAATATGGAAGTTTCTCAAAAAATTAAAAATAGAACTACCACATGAAAACAATGAATTCAAAAAATTATGTGCATCCCCCATGTTCATTACACCAGCATTTACAATAACCAAAATATGGAAACAATCTTAAGTATCCATAGGTGGATAAATGTATAGAGATGTGTGTGTGAGGGGGGACGGAGCAAGATGGCGGAGGAGTAGGAGACCTGGATTTTGTCTGGTCTCAGGAATTCAGCTGGATAGGGATCAAACCATTCGGAACACCTACAAACTCAATAGGAGATCGAAGTAAAGAATAGCAACAACTCTCTGAACAGAAAAGTGACCACTTTCTGGAAGGTAGGACGTGCAGAGTAGTGAATCCGAGGCGATATTCGGGAGGATAGACGGCAGGGGAGGGGCCTTTGTCGGCTGCTTCTGGCAAGTGATAGAGCCGCGGAGCACAAAATCGGAACTTTTAGAAGTCTGCTCCGCTGAGGGACGTCACGCCAGTGGCTAAGCAGGGGGTGGAACCCTCACGGG
Organism: Leptonychotes weddellii; assembly: GCF_054177405.1. Classification (NCBI taxonomy): domain Eukaryota; kingdom Metazoa; phylum Chordata; class Mammalia; order Carnivora; family Phocidae; genus Leptonychotes; species Leptonychotes weddellii. The sequence continues at coordinate 75,591,681 of NC_138374.1, read as the reverse complement.
ACAGTGTGGTCTCAGGACCCTTGGGGTCACAGGAAGACCAGGGGTGCCTGAGTGTGGCAGAGCTCCCAGGTATCAGAGCAGGGAAGCCGGCTGCAGAGACGGAGCCGAGGCGCAGGCTCTCAGCTCGGGGTTGTCATAAACCATAATCTGGGGCACAGTCGGGCCACTGCTCCTCCAGCAGGGACCCAACAAGCCACAGGTCCGGGGAGACTCACCTTCCTCCCCCGGGAGGAGCAGCATGGGAGCGCACCGCAGGGATCTGCTGGGTTTGGAGACTCCACATGGGGTTGGGTGCCAGAGAGAGAAACACGCGGTCACAGCCCAGGTGAGCACGGAGTGCAGCCAGAGACCGGGGAGACGGGAGTGATTTACTGCTTTTCTCTGGGAGCTCACTGAGGAGAGGAGACCCGAGTTCTCGGCTCTTCCAGGGCGGAGATTGGGAGGCTGCCATTTTCACTCTTGGCATCCACTCTCGGAAAGCTTGCAGGGAACAAAAGCTCCTGAGAGCAAACCCGAGCAGATTATTAGCCCGGACCGGCAAGGGCGGGGTAATTCGACCTCTGGCAAAGACATTTGGGAACCACGGCAAAAGGCCCCTCCCCCAGAAGATCAGCGAGAACAGCCAGCCAAGACCAAGTTTACCCATCAATGAGAACGGCAGAACTCCAGCGCTAGGGGAATAGTGCACATAGAATCCAAGGCTTTTTTTACCATGATTCTGTAGTCTTTCAAAGTTAATTTTTTTTTAACTGGCTTTTCTTTCTTTTTTTTTTGAATTTTTCTTTTTCCCTTTCTCAACCAACATCTTTTCAATCCCTTTTTTAAAAAACATTTTTATTTTTCATTTTTACACTCATATTCTATCCCTTCATAGTAGTTACCTGTATTTTTGGCATATATATATAAGTTGTTCTCTCTTTAAAATTTTGAGATAGTTTCTTCTAACAGATCAAAATATACTCTAAATCTGTAGTGTATGTTTTTTTTTCTACTCCCCTGCCTGATCACATTCTCTCCCCCTTTTTTCTTTTTTTTTTTAAAAATACTCTTCTTTCTTTTTTCAAACAACTTCTTACCAATTCCTTTTATAAAATTTTTTATAATTTTCATCTTTACATTCATATTCCATCCCTTCATCATATCAACCCT
>NC_138374.1:75533931-75590032 GCF_054177405.1 Leptonychotes weddellii | reverse complement strand
GTGGGAGGATGGGTTAGCCTGGTGATGGGTATTAAGGAGGGCGCGTTCTGCATGGAGCACTGGGTGTTATGCACAATGAATCATGGAACACTACATCTAAAACTAATGATGTAATGTATGGTGATTAACATAACAATAAAAAATTAAAAAAAGATGTGTGTGTGTGTGTGAAATGATACACAATGAAATACTATGCAGCTATAGAAAGGAAAGAAATCTTGCTATTTGTGACAATATGGATTGATTACCTTGAGTTCATTATGCCAAGTAAAGTAAGTCAGACAAAGACAAATACTGCATGATCTCACTTATATATTCAGTTTTATTTCATTTAAGATTTATTTTTTTATTAGAGAGGGAGAGAGAGAGAGAGGAGGGGAGGAGCAGAGGGAGTCTCAAGCCGACTCCCGCTGAGCACAGAGTCTGATGTGGGGCTAGATCTCATGACACTGAGATTGTGACCTGAGCTGAAACCAAGAGACTGACAATCAACTGACCCACCCAGGAGCCCCAGGAATACTGTTTTAGATCATCATAATTTAAATAATACACATGCCTATCAGATTATCTTATACTGAATTTCTTTAAAGCATGTTGTATTTTTAAGGATATATTTAGAATACTGTATTCCTTGCCCTTCTTTTCCACAAATGGTCCATTTGACAATTTCAGTCTGTAATGTATTTAGAATAACAACACTTCACTTATTGTAAGGTTGTGTCATCGTGACTTAAAACTTGTAGATCATGGTTCAAAAATAAATGATTGAAAAGAGACTAAAAACAGCCAGAGTAATTCTTTTAGCTTTAATATTTGTGGAATTTATTATTCAAGACTGAATTTGAAGTTCAGTACTATGTAATTATTTGGCATTTCCCTGAAACACAAAATCTAAGCAAGATTAATATTTGAGGGGGGCACAGAGCCAGAGGATAAGTCTAGGCACAGTCCAATCCACAACTCGGTGTTACATTTTTTTTTAATTGATATATATGGAATGATTTATAATATACCTTACCCCATTAGAGAAGCTAAGTCCTTCGCAAAGTGGTAACAAAACATACAATTAAAATGGCATTAGAATCTATTCCTTAAGAACATCAAGAATCTGTTATAGTTTCCATTGGAAAAAATAAATTGTTATAGTGGACATTAAAGATTTTGCTCTCAATTATATAGAAAATTCACACTCGCTGTTGAACTTACTATCAGAGAATGGAAGACTATCGATAAATAAACTGTACTATAGTCATTTCTGGCAATCTCTATCTTTATTTTTTTAATTTCACTGAGTATATTTCAGGACCAATGACAAATTAGAATTATGGGTTAGAGGAGTCATCTGACACTAAAATTATAGGTACACAAGTGTACGTACACATATATGGACATATACAAGCATACACATAAATAAAAGAAATCCATAGTAAATATTCTGAAACAGTTTTGCAACTAAAACTGAATGGATTCTCTCCTTCCTAATAGTGTATTATAGATGTCTGTCCAACCTACAAGAAATCTGGTGTCCAGATGCATGTTTCCTATTGTTAGATATAAAACCTCCCCTTAACAGCTGGTGACTGCAAATGAGTTGAGGAAGCAGATGATGGCAATAACTTAACTCAGTTCAGAAATCCTCAAAGCAGCCAGCTACTCTAACTGTTCCTATCAGACCCCATTACCCACTGGGCTTCTAAACATGACAGAAAAGCGTCTTTCAAGAAGTTTCATTTTTACTGAGTTCCAGCTAAAAGCCATGCGAGCATCCAGTACTCCTCATAGGGATATCACTCTAGCTGCCAGACACCTCGGTTGGAATTTAGGGTGGAAAGGAGACCTACCCTCTTCCCCTAATTCTCCAGGCTGGCCTTTGACAATAGCACTTGCTTTTATCACACAAAGTAGACTTTGATTCGATTTTCCCCGAACTGCTTCAGTTTTGGGAGGGTAAGCAATAGTCTGTTCGTGTGGGTGTGTGCCTCTCACTGTACTGGGAATGGGGATCTGGGCACCGTGGGGCCGCCTGCTCACTTTCTTCCTGATCCAGTTTCAGAAGGAAGTGTGTTGTAGGAAGCCAAGCATGGAGCTGGGCTCTAGGCTGGAAGCTTGATGTCCAGCAGACTGCCCTTGAGACGTTTGCTTTTGCAACCACCGCCCTCTATAAAGGAGAGAGAATTATATCATCCATACAATGAGGATACTGGACCCGAGAGCACCTCGGCTCAGACAGGTAATGCATTACCCCACAATAAGTGCTCCATTCTCCTAACAACTAGTCCCCCTGAGTGCAGGCACCTTGATGTACTTCCTGTGAAGGGCCCCAGCCTGGGTCACGTGCTCCATGGATCCTCGGGAATTTCATTCAGCTCATTGGCCTCTGAACTTGGTGCTGGAGACACAGTGGATGAATAGACAGGGCAAGAAAAAGTCCACCTGTCGCTTTCTTTGCCGTGCTACATCCTCAACAAAGTAAACTAAACTGTCTCAAATACCCAAGCTTTCACCATAAGAAAACATGAAAATATATAGAGACGTAGAGACATAATAGCGATCATCTGAAAATAATTATAAAACAGGGGAGAGAGTATATTCATCTACCTACTTGAAAGCCTGTCTCACTCTAGGTGCCCAGGAAGGTAATTTGCACCATAGAAGGTGCTCAATAAATGCTTGTTGGCTTGATTTTTTTATTTAATTAGTTGATGATGGCACCTGTGTAATGAAGCAAGTTAAGGAAGCGACACTACCCCCAGGAAGATTATATAATCCACATGTGGAGAACTCTTTGTTCTGGACCATATCAAGTGATCATATTCCATCTTGTCTTTTGTAGACTCTCTGTCCCCTTGTCTTGTATCTTCTTGTATACAACACGGCCCAGAGGACAGAAGTTTTGAAAATACAAGAATTACATTAACTGTGAAATAGCTACCAAGTTCCTTGTGTAGCTTTGATGTCACCAAAAAAAAAAAAAAAAAAAAAAATCATTCTTCCAGCCTACTAAGAGCTAGAAACCACAATGCACAGAAGTAGAACAAGTACGGAAATGCCTACAGGGATAACAGAATGCGGCAATGTGGGAAGTATTTTCCAAACAACGAGTAAGCTGCTACCTTCAGCAGAGAACTCTTGGAACAGTCAAGTACAAGAATAAACACACAAAGCTTTTTAATGGATTAAATAGATAGCATAGTAAAGTAAATCTGAATGGAGATGTTTAGTCAATACAGGCCTGACTCTTGAGTTGAACCCTGAACAAAGATTTCTTGCTGAGCACTGAATGTATTAAGAATTGAAAACAGGGGCACCTGGGTAGCTCAGTCGTTTGGACTCTGCCTTCGGCTCAGGTCATGATCCCAGGGTCCTGGGATCGAGCCCTGCATGGGGTTCCCTGCTCGGCGGGGAGCCTGCTTCTCCCTTCCCCCACCGCCCCTGCTTGTGTTCCCTCTCTCACTGTCTCTCTGTCAAATAAATAAATAAAATCTTAAAAAAAAAAAAGAATTGAAAACAGGGGAAACAACAACAGCAAACTCACATAAGCATTTTTTTAATTCTAAAGAGTGAGAATTGATCTTTACAATAATTGCACAGATGAGTGCAAAATCCCAAAGAGCCTCGAGAAATTTATTATTTTTTTTAAAGATTTTATTTACTTATTTGAGAGAGAGAATGAAAGAGAGAGAGCACAAGAGCAGGGAGGGTCAGAGGGAGAAGCAGACTCGCTGCTGAGCAGGGAGCCCGATGCAGGACTCGATCCTGGGACTCCAGGATCATGACCTGAGCTGAAGGCAGTCGCTTAACCAACTGAGCCACCCAGGCGCCCCTGCCTTGAGAAATTTAAAAAGTGGAATAAACTAGATTTAGGTTCATTTCTGAGCTAAATATATTTTGTTGAATGCCAGTATTTTGATGACCATCAAGCCATGGGGAATGTTTAATGCTGCAAGCATTTATTATTAGCTACCTTTTCTGCACAAGACAACGTACTTTGTGATTTGGGGAAAAAGGTAAGACGCTTTTTCAACTTGCTTATAATTTATTAGTGGGGCTAGGTAAACATACAACTATTTTATATAATTGTGTGGTAGTAATAATTTGAAATATTCTGACTTTTAAATAAGATTGGAAGTTTGGATATTGATAAATCTCATTTTTGAGTCATAAAAGAACTTTCCATGATCTGCTTAAACAGAGATTTAATTAGGTCTCAAAGAAATCAAAAGTAATCGTTACTAACTCCCTACTGCTTTCAGAATTAAATATAGATTTTCCCACTTGTTTCTAAAAGCGTTTTTTTGTCATGACCCAAGCTTTGTACCATTGTCTCCCAAGACTCTTGTGTAAATGCCCAATAAAATAGAATTTAGATTTGTATTCCCTGACCACAGTCTATGCTTTCCTGACAATGCCTTTGCCTGTGCCCTAGGATATCACTCACACTCCTAAAAATTCTCTCTTTTTAGGTGTAAGTCAATGTCTACCACTCTCCTGAATGTTATTCTAACACCTTTGTTTCTGTTTCAGAATTGTAATGATACTTTGCTTGAATCTCTCGCTCAAAGTACCAATTATGCAGGTTGAAAACACTTGGCCAATAGAAAGCTCTCTGTAAATAGTGGTTTTTCTTCTCCATTTCTTGACTCTTCAAATATCTGATAAGTAACCACATATATCAAACAGCTTGGTGCTAGTTGAACCTCAAGAGACTCAGGATCCAGTGGCAGAGAGAAATAAGTAATGTTTGTAATTTTCTGCAGTACAGAAAGTTATTAGACCATTAAAATGTTCTTAGTTCATATATTTTGAAGGTATCCTTTATGGTATTTATAAATTCCATTGTTGCCCAAATAATTTGTCTAACAGGCCAAACTCATCTTTATATGTATGCCCACCCCACCTCATAACTTTTTTTTGGCATTTCTAATAATATAAATTGGTATTGCAGAATCACTAATGACAAACACATAAATTAGAATTTATGAAAACTCATGTTACTACTATATATGTTCAAAATTAAATTCAAAGTATGGAAACGTCATGCAATTTATATTACTAAAAATACAGTTATCACCTTTAGCTCAGATTTAAGTGAACAAAGAAGAAATCACTTTTATAGAGGTGGTTATAAGATTAATAAGGGCAGGATATGTCTCTATGATGTTGTTCAGCATTGAATTTGCAGAGACAAGTACAATCCCCTGTAATTTTTTGAGAGGACAGATGGATGAATGAATGGATGGATGAACAAAAAATGTGTAGGAGTTGAGTTTCCAAAACAAGTATGTTCGTCTGACTTTTTGATTTGTTTGTGCGTCCGTAGGATTTTTCAGATAATCAGGTATAAGATACACATTATGTCACAATTAACTGACACTCAACCAATATGGGTCACTGAGTTAGTTTTCTCTTGCTGCCTAACAAATTATCACAACACTGGTGGTAAAGGGGCGCCTGGGTGGCTCAGTCAGTTGAGTGACCAACTCTTAGATTTTGGCTCAGGTCATGATCTCGGGGTCCTGGGATCAAGCCCTGCAGTGTGGGGCACAGGCTCTGTGCTCAGTGGGGACAAGTCTGCTTGTCCCTCTGCCCCGAGCTCAGTGGGGACAATTCTGCTTGTCCCTCTGCCCCTCCCCCTGCTCGTGCTCACACGCACTCTCTCTCACTCTCTCTCTCAAATAAATAAATAAATCTTAAAAAATAATAAAGGAGCTAGTTAAGTGCTTATAGAAAAGGAAAGTAAAAATCAGAGGCTTTCTTATTTGGTCTCAAAAATTGCTTCCATACAACCTCATATAACTAATGAAGTCTAGCTCTACCCTCCAAAGGCACAAAGAGGAAAATTCCTCCTTAATTTAAAGATACTCATGTTCTAGTCCTGCGTCTAGCTTCCTGGCTATGCATGTTGAGTTTTTTTTTTAACCTTCGAGCTGTTTTGAGACATTAAGCCCGTTCCCTATTTTAGTTCCGTTTCCTCTGCTGGTGTAAGAATGGAAACTAGAAATGAGCGTCACACTCAAGCAATAGATTTGATAGTGCAAACTGAGAAAGAGTCCCCTTTCCTTGTTTACAATGCAGTATTTCCATTAAAGATGGCCAGAGTGGCAGAAAGGTTTTCTGTTCAGTATGACTCATACTGCGCTTGTCCACGCTGAATCTTTATTTTCCTTTCACAGGAGCTGCTGTACGTGAAATGTTTCAATCTAGTCGCATTATACGTGTTGTATTTATACTTGTGTACTTCGTCTCGTCTCCAATAGCCATTTCCACAGGGTAACTTCTCCTAATGATGTTTATTAAAGTTCAGATAAAAACAACATCAAGGGAAAAAAAAAGAATTAACTGTATGTGATTCTACATAATGATCATATTCGAGAACAGATTGATAGAAATGATGAAATATGTGGGTGCTTTGATCCAAAGCTCAACCACTTCAGATGTGTGATTTGTTTAAAAGACAACACTGCTGTCATCTGCAACAAAAAATATAAAGCTATTGGGTATTTATAGCATTATCTTATGTGTAAGACTATTACTATGGAAACAGATCTAAAATTATTCCAATAATGTAATGTTGACTTTTAATCAGCTCAAGGAAGCTCTCATGGCCAATTGACTTAGAAACAAACTGCTAGAGAGTCTTCCAGTCCAGAATCATTTACCAGGCTTCATAATTAAGATAAATGTAGCTCTCATTTGTGATAGCACTGGACACCTAAGACTTAAATTTAACTTAAAATTTCCCCTTATTTCAAAAACAGTCAATGATTTTGATCTACTGTTGCTATTAAAACACATGACATTGGGGCGCCTGGGTGGCTCAGTTGGTTAAGCAACTGCCTTCGGCTCAGATCATGATCCTGGAGTCCCGGGATCGAGTCCCACATCAGGCTCCCTGCTCAGCGGGGAGTCTGCTTCTCCCTCTGATTCTCCCCCTCTCATGCTCTCTGTCTCCCATTCTCTCTCTCAGATAAATAAATAAAATCTTTAAAAAATAAATAAAAAAATAAAACACATGACATTAACTCCACCAGAGATTAGTATGAACTACTAAGGAAACTGATTTTTTACAAAAAGGGAAATTGAAGCCCTAAATCTGAGAAATGAGGTAAGATTGCTGAGCTGGTGATGTCTTTTTAAAATTGACCTATAATTGACATATAACACTGTGCAAGTTTAAGGTGCACTACTTTGATTTGATGCATGTATATGTTGCGATATGATTACCAGCTTGGCGTTAGCTAACACCTCTATCGTGTCACCTAATTATCCTTTCTTTTGTGGTGAGAACATTTGAAATCTAGTCTCTATCTTACATTACTCACAAAGATTAAACTCAAAAGGGATTAGAAGACTTAAACATAAGACCTGAAACCATAAAACCGCTACAAGAAAACACAGGGGAGGAGCTTCTGGACATTGTTCTTGACAGTGATTTCTCGGCTGTGACACCAAACACACAAGCAACAAAAGTGGAAAAATCACAAGTGGGACTTGATCACACTGCAAAGCTTCTGCCCAGCGAGGGAAACCACTGACTATATGAAAAAGCAACCCACAGAATGAGAGACACTATTTGCCAATGATATATATGACAAGAGGTTAATATCCAAGATATCTAAGGAACTCCTACAACTCAAGAACAACAACAACAAAAATCTGATTAAAAAATTGGCAGAGAAGGGCGCCTGGGTGGCTCAGTTGGTTAAGCCACTGCCTTCGGCTCAGATCATGATCCTGGAGTCCCGGGATCGAGTCCCGCATCGGGCTCCCTGCTCGGCGGGGAGTCTGCTTCTCCCTTTGACCCTCCCCCTTCTCATGCTCTCTCTCTCTCATTCTCTCTCTCAAATAAATAAATAAAATCTTTAAAAAAAAAATTGGCAGAGAAGGAGAATAGACATGTTTCCAAAGAAGACAACCGGATGGCCAACAGACAAGTGAAAAGATGCTCGGCATCACTCATCATCAGGGAAGTGCGAACAATCAAAACTACAAGGAGATATTACCTTAAACCTGTTAGAATGGCCATTATCAAAAACACAAGAGATAATGTGTTGGTGTGGATGTAGAGGAAAAGGACAGTTGTGTCTTGGTGGTGGGAATGTCAGTTGGTTCAGTTACTATGGAAAACAATAAGAAGATTCCTCAAAAAATTGAAAATAGAACTACCATATATTCCAGCAATCCAATGTCTAGGTATATATCCAAAGGAAATGAAAACAGGGTTTTGAAAAGATACCTGTATTTCCATGTTTACTGCCACATTAATCACAATAGTCAGGACACGGAAACAACCTAAGTGTCAGTGGATGAATGGATAAAGATGTGGCATCTATGCAATGCAATATTATTCAGCCATGGGAAAGAAGGAAATCCTGCCATCCGCAACAACTTGGGTGGACCTTGAGGACATTATACAAATAAGTCAGACAGAGAAAGACCAGTTCTGTGTGATATCACTTATATGTGGAATCTGAAAATGCCGCACTCACAGAAACAGGAGAATGCAGTCCCCGGGGGCTGGGGTTTGGAGTCCTGGAGAAGCTGGTCAAAGGGGACAAACCTGCAGTTAGAAAATGAAGAAGTTCTGATGAGGTAATGCACGTCCCTGAGACTAGAGTCCCCAGTATGTACTGCGTACTGCAAAGTTGAAGATACCTTTTAGGATAGCGTTTTTACTGAACTTCTCATGCCTGGTAATCGTAGACACATAATTTGGGACTGTACTTCAGTAAATATCAGCGAGGATCTTGGGAAACGTGAAACAATATGTCCGTTTTCAGAGCTTACAGTTGGAGTCCGAGGGTTGCATCCAAAAGCTGCTCCAGCATTTTCAGCTGTGGGACCTGATGTAAGGGATTGAATCCATCCACCCTCAGTTTTCCCATTCATAAAATATGAACTGTAGCAACTCCTATAATATATGATTAAAGAAATTAGGAATAAATCTGATTATGGCTTCATGAGGCTTAGTAGAGTACTTGGCACCTTAATAATAATGACTGACAGAAAATAAAATCTATAGTGAGACAAAATAATTCTTACATCCTTTCCCATCCACTCAGCAGCAGGTAACACTGGTGGACACGTCAGTCACTGGTGGACAGTGGGAGCCACAGGGCCAGAGTTAAACAGATAGCAGAGCAGATCCCACAGTAGCTGCTGCAATCCTAGAGAAGCTCTGGGAATTAGGAAGCTGTGATGCTTGGTTGTGCCTGAGAGTCTGAGGCTAGCCCAAAGCAGAGGTCTTTGCCAGCAGCTGCGTGAATACCACAATGATGGTGATTTATACTGCAACCTGAAGATACATTGCATTTTTGGAAGACAACCTTGGAAGGATAGAGTGGGAGCTTCTTGTCTATCTCCTTCCTTCTCAAATAAAAATTACTTCCCCAGAAGCCCTGTTTACTTGGCATTTCACTGTTACACATACCTGTCACAGTGTTTCATTTCATATTTATGAAACATAATCGTAAGAACTGGCAGAAGCTACTCAACAGCGAGCTGTCATCTAACTACTTCCCTCATCTTTTCCTGGTCCATATGCATTAATACAGCAGTTTGATTATTAAATGCATCTGTTCCTAGAATGGGATAAGCTCCACCAAGCTGTTTCCTGAGTAATGACCACAAGGAAAGGGCCGGGGGATTACATAGACATAGTTGAAAATTTTGCCATGATCATTCCTGGGCACAATGTATCATTCTTTATCCTAACAGCCACTAGGCCAATCTGGTTGGCAAACCCCATGGCTGGCAGCCTGGTTGAAAGATTGTCTAGGGGATTTGGAACTAAATCAGGTTAAATTTTATGAAAATGTTTTGTTCCTCTTGCATTCAACCCTTTTGGACCAAGGTCTATCTGCAAGTGGGGGAAGACTGGGGGGAAATGAAATTATAACTACTGAAGTGAGATGTACCGATTTTGTGACGTTGGAGGAAGGGCAAAAATCCCCATATCTAAGAAAAGAACACCTTAGACCCCAAGAGGTGCAGGAGAGAGTTGTGTTAACGATCTTTGTTTTTCAGAAGGCTGGTGGGGTCTTTCTCAGAAGGTGATATTTGCCATTATATAGCTTTAATAAGATATACATTTCCAAATTGATAAGACAGTAAGAGAATGCTAATTTTCTGTGATGTAACAGGTGTTAGGGCAGCAAGGACAACCATCCAGAATCTGGGTTATAATCAAATAAGTTTGGGTCAAGTTTAATGGGACAAGAAAACAGTAGTGAGCATTCAGTACTTTTTTTTTTTTAAGATTTAATTGTTTATTTTAGAGAGAGAGTGTGTGAGTGGGTGGAGGGGCAGAGGGAGAGGGACAAGCAGACTCCCTGCCTGAGCACAGAGCCCAATATGCTGGATCTCACCACCCTGAGATCATGACCTGAGGGGAAATCAAGAGTCGGATGCTTAATCAACTGAGCCATCCAGGTGCCCCTTATTAGGGATCATAATACATAGCACTTTCTTTGATTTGGCCAAGAAAACTTTAGGGTTAGACAGAAATGAATTGGGATATGACCTGTACAAGGTATCCAATGGAGACAGATTCTTACTCTCTTTCCTCTTCTGTGAGATGTTTAGTTGTAAAGATGAATTGAGGTAAAGATAAAATCTTCTGACATATGTTAGGCACTTAGTAGTTGTTAGGTATTTTTGCTAAAGATAATAAAAAGACTATGTGTATGAAGAGAGGTGAAAATATTTAGATATAGTAGTTTTGAGATACTTCTAAATAAACATCTTAGGTGGCATGTTAAACTATTCATAGGAAATAGAATTATTTAAAAGGTAATCTGTGAAATCATATAAAGCTTCAGAAAACTATTTTTGAATGAATGCATTTTATTATTCTTGTGATTCAAAATTATTTTCTTTTCAGGAAAGACTTCTTTAAACAATCTTCTGTTTTTTTTGGGTTAATAGCATAAAACTCAAAGCATTAACATGATCTACATGTAAGAAAAGAACAAATACAGTGAAGGTCTGACCTCTAAGAATTGACAATAAATTCATAAATTTATATTTTAATTTTTTAATGCCAAAGTGTTGTTTTTTTTTTAAGAGTCTTGTCACCTTGATATTCAAGAACTAAAGAGTTGTAGATGCTTGGGGTACCTGGGTGGCTCAGTTGGTTAAGCATCTTCCTTCAGCTCAGATTATGATCCCAGGGTCCTGGGATGGAGTCCCACACCGGGCTCCCTGCTCAGCGGGGAGTCTGCTTCTCCCTCTTCCCTCTGCGCCTCTCCCTGCTCACGCTCTCTCTCAAATAAATAAAATATTTTTTTAGAAAGAGTTTTAGATACTTTAGATTCAAGTTATGAGTATTCAGTAGACAAATAATATTCCAAGTTACCATCTAACACGAGGTTTCAATATTTACTTAAGTTGTTAGCCAAAGCAATAGAAGTCTACACTGGGATGCAAGGAGTTTAATATAATTTTTCATCTTTTATTTCTATCTCTATGATCAGACAGTATAGAACTTTGTTTATGTGATGTTCCCCTCTACTAAGGCTCATTAATAGTCCCCATGATTCTTTGTAGCTCTTAGAGATGACCTAACTCACCTCTCAGCTAGGGGAAAGTAAGAGGGTCAAGTGTGAGGTGGAATCTCGGTTTTCTTACTGAAGTTGAATGCACTTGCATGTTTCACTTTTTAGCTGAGACAGCTTTTGGCTGAGTCTTGTGGCATATAATATAAATAAGAAAAACAGCAACAACAATATCAACAAAACCTCAAGAAACAAAGATGTTTCTCTTTTCCTCTGGTTTGTTATCTCATGTCACCAAAAATTGTATTGACCTTCTCAAAAGAGCATTCACAATATCCTTTAAGACGAAATAGTAAAGCTATGCAGCCACTCCCAACTTGAGAAAGGGATGGATTTTATTTATTTAGATGTGATTTTTTAAATTCCTAAAGGAAATAATTGGATTATCATTAATAGTTTTAATATCTAAATTCATTTGGCATATCAGAATATATTTACCCACATCTGAATACTAGTAATTGTTCTTAGCAATAACATACATAGACAAGAAGTCAATAAACAATTAAAAATCATTGCCCATATATTATTTTAATATAAATTATTTGAATTTAAAATAGATAATTATACTTTACTTAACCGAATACAATTAACATACAATAATTGCTTTTCACAAAGTTTTCAGGCTATGTAAGAAGGTGCTCAGGTAGGAAACACACAAACAAGATTTTTAATTTGGCATATCATCAAGAATGAATCTAATTGTATAACACCAACTCCTTGTAAAATACATGATTTCTTTTATACTCCTTGCTAGATTAATTACAGGTGAGTGCTGGGAAATAGAAAAATACTAACTCATTAGATTAATTCCCTCTTCCTACCCCTTAGTAATACAGTGGAATAAGGGAAGCTGCTCTGTAAAATATTTTTTTTAAAGTGAAGTTTCTCTCAATGTTTTCACACTTCAAATAGAGTCATTTCCAAAGTTTACCACAGTAACAAAGCATTGACAAATAAGATGTATGACTTTGCCTTCCGGACAACATAGAATTATTAGGGACTGAATTTACTGGGCTGCTGAAAAGCTGTGCAAGGCCAGTGAAATGATGTTCCCCCAGACGCTATCAGGTAACAAGAGACAGTGTTTCCTGAAAGCTGAGAGATGCAAATGAGGTGAGCTTTATCATTGCCCAGAGGCATCAGGAGCAAATGAGGTAAGCCCTATGTCTGCCCCATCATGAGAGGTTTTCCAGGCCCAGGTAACAGAGGGGGGACCCAGGCAAATCCAGGAGAACTCCTTGGCTTGAGAAATGGGAGCCAGGAGCCTGAGGGGAACAAGGCAACCCGAGTTTGCACAGCTAAGTAACTGAGGGGAGAAAGCAGTATATAGACTTGCAGAGATCTTCAGAAACCCCTTCAAGTGTTCAGTTAAGTATTGAGGAACACTCAAGGTGGGGGAAAGAACCACCAAAAAGGAATAAAGTTATAAACCCCCAGAGGTGCAGGTCTTGGAATAGGGCCTGTTCCCAACACTTAGTCCGGAAATCCTCTTGGTTAGAGTGTAAAGAAGGGTCTTGCTTTGGCAAAGGGGAGTGATTAGCCTTAAACAGAAAACAACTCCAGCTTTGCCTACAAATCTTAGAAGCAAGACTCCAAAGGAAGACTAGTGTAGCTATGTGTAAAACAAAGACTGTGAGTATCTTTCGGAAATATTCAGCAATGAATAAGGTAAAATTCCCAGTGCCTGGCATCCTATTAAAAATTACTAAGCTGCCAGGAAGGAGGAAAGTAAAACCATAAAAAGAGAAAATTAGTTGATCAAAACTGACACAGACCTGACACAGATGATAGAATTATCAATCACATTAAAACCATTATTATTAGTGTATTCCAATACACGCAGAACATATATCAAGATAGACAATATTCTATGCCCTAAAACAAGCTTCTATAAAATGAAAAAGTTTTAAGGCCATGGAAACTCTCCTTCCGTTAAAGAGTAGAACTGAATTAGAAATCAGTAACAGAAAGACCTCTGGCAGATCTCCCAAATTTGGAAATTAAATAACACAACCCCAAATAACTCATTGTTCACTGAAAAAATCCAAAGATTAAGTTAAAAATGTATTTGAACTTAGTGAAAATGAAAACATGGCATATCAAAATGTGTGTGATGCTGCTAAAGTGATTTTGTATGCAAATATTAGTGCTAAATGTTATTCTAGAAAAGAAAGTTCTCAAATCAACGATACTAGATTCCTCCTCTAGGGAAATAGAAAAAGATGAGAAAATTGAGGCCAAGATAAATAGAAACAGTCTTTTACTAAATGGTCCTAGAAAAATTGTTTATGGGAAGAATGGTTATAAAAAAAATCCATAAACAAAAACATAATCTTAATGCATCTCTCATACTTCGCATTATAAGTAAGCTAAACTAGGGCCCCCTTGGTGGCTCAGTCAGTTAAGCGTCTGCCTTCAGCTCAGGTCATGATATCAAGGTCCTGGGATTGAGCCCCGCATCAGGCTCCATGCTCTGCGAAGAGTCTGCTTGGGTTTCTCTCTCCCTCTGCCCTCTGTGCCCATCTCGCCCCTCAAGTAAGTAAATAAATAAATCTTTAAAAAAAATAAGATCTCCCAAGTAGAAGGAAGCATAGAATCCACTGAGCACAACCTTTCTTGTAACAGGTGAGAAAATAGCAGACATGCAGAAGGGAAATGACTTTAACAAAAACATGTAATTTAGCTCCTCTTCCCTGACACACAATTTCCCCAAAATTAACTATATATAACTTTTTTCATTTTTATTCTTCCTCTTGAAAAAGAGACAATTTAGGGGCACCTGGGTGGCTCAGTCGTTAAGCGTCTGCCTTCGGCTCAGGTCATGATCCCGGGGTCCTGGGATCGAGCCCCGCATCGGGCTCCCTGCTCAGCGGGAAGCCTGCTTCTCCCTCTCCCACTCCCCATGCTTGTGTTCCTGCTCTCTGTGTGTCTTTCTCTGTCAAATAAATAAATAAATAAATAAATAAAAAAGAAAAAGAGACAATTTAATAATACATGTTGAGAAGTAATCCTGCTTGTTCTTATAATGTGAGGGTTCCCAGTATCAGTAGCCAAAAAAATTCACTTCAGTCTAATTTTTCAAAGAGAGGTTTCCTCTGGGTAATCCCCTCAGAAACAGACTGTGGGGTTTTTGCCCTTCCTGGGCACCAAAGGTGTTAGGAAATTGAGTGGCATAAAAGCCTATATTGGAAACTCCTTGTTCCATTAAACCACGGTTTCTCCAACTTTTTCTGCAAGCATCAGATAGTAAATATTTTGAGCTTTGCAGTCACAACTACTGAGCTGTTCCACTGTAATCCCAAGGCAGCCGGAATGCATACAAACAAGAGTACGGCTGTGTTCCAATGAAGCGTTTCTCAAACTGGTGGATGGCTGGACTGGGCATGCAGGCAGTGGTTTGCTGACTTGTAAACCATGAAGAACTCAAGAAAGAGTAATCCTTAAAGCTGTAAACCCATACAGTGTCTGCTGATGGTCAGGATGGTGATGGCACAGGGGATATCCACATGACCTACACCCTCCTGAGCCCTTGGTGGAGAGATCTAAATGTGTTGGCCCATATATTCATAAAAATAACTTTATGGACTAAATGTTACGGCCTTTATTTTACAGATGAAGAAACTGACCCTCAGAAAATTATGGTAACTTCCCCACATCACTGTGATAATAATCAAGAGAGGAAAAAAAAATTAAAAACAGGACTTTTCTGGCTCTTAAGAACCCAGTTCCAACTAAAACCATTAATGCAGCCTAATTTTAAAGGCCTTGTAACGTCTTTGGTTCTGGAATACTTTGGCTACTTCGTCCATATTAATCCTCCCATGTAATGGAATGTGAGGTTGAACCGAATCCAACCTGATTAATATAAATAATGACTGCACACAGTAAGCCAAAAGTGATTTCATTCTCAATAATCTGTGAGGGGGTTAGCTACATTTTTTTCAGAATATTTTCATGTTTGCTTCTTTCTATCCTTTCTGTGATGGGTCAGGATTAAAAGTTTGGTCATTAATAGTCATATGTTTGGTACTCCCTTGCACGGGTTATCTGACTTGATGGAGTAACAGGAAGAAAACTGACTTAAGCATTACATCTGGGCTCATGATTGTTTACAATGTGCTTGGACTGATCAAGCGCCATAGTGTCAGGCAGCACCTGAAATGGGGGCCCAATGCCTTAGAGATTCTGAAATCAAGGGGGTTCAGTGTAGGAGAAGAGAGCAACAGGCAAGGAAGAGCATGTAAGATAATCAAATATGACTGTATAAAGAGAGGAGTTTTCTGTGACCACACACAAGGAAAGAGTGAGGAATCCAGGTGACCAGTGGGGTGATGTTGAAATAGCAGCAGTGAGTGATGAAGAATGTCCGTGAAAGCAACATCGCTTCGATCTGGAAACCATTACAGATTTCTTTCTTGAGGAGAGCAGGTGTTCGGAGTGGGCAGTGCCTAAACTCTGATGTAAGTTTAGAGCAATGATCTTCTATTTGCTGGTGTAATAGGTGGTCTGACTGTTAGAGCAGGAGTGAAAGAATAAAGCCACAAGTACAACTGGTAGTTGTTCTTATGGAAAGACCTTCCAAGTGGAAAGGACACCATGTGTATTGTTCAAAATGTTATTCCTGGCTTCTAGCACAGTGCCTGACACACAGTAATAATTTAAATTTTTGATGAATGAATCAAAGGATGGGTAGAAGGATAGTTAGCTGCTTGGATAAAGTGAGTGAAGCTACAACCTGGGAGTTCAGCTTTCCCCTAAACAAAAGAACTGGGAGGGAGCTAGGTATCCCTCAGTTCAATTGCTTCATTTTACAGATAGACAATCTGTGTCTTAGGATGATCAGGATTCAAGTCCAAGCTCATCAGTGAAATAGTAACATAATCTTGGGAACATGTCTTTCTTGTGATATACAAGCTAGTGAGATACAATGTTACTAAGTTTGAGAAAGATCAATTTTTAGTTACATTAACTGTTCTATAATTTAATTGCCATTTAAGAACAGGTAGCTACTGGCGATTATTATCGATTATTATAAAAATAATTTCAATTTAATTACTTTAAGTTTGTGCAATTATACTCACCTCTGTTATAATATTTGTGTAGGGTTTTTATAACTTAGTTCATTGTCAAAGAACCTGACCATGCCTCTATAACCTGACATTTAAAAGTGTACATTTTTGGGGGCACCTGGGTGGCTCAATCAGCAAGGCATCTGTCTTTGGCTCAGGTCATGATCTCCAGGTCATGGGATAAAGCCCTGAGTGAGGCTCCCTGCCCAGTGGGGAGTCTGCTTATCTCCCTCTCTCCCTCTGCCCCTCCCCACTCCCCTCTTGTGTGCTCTCTCTCTCTCTCTCTGTCTCAGATAAATAAGTAAAAATCTTTAAAAAAAAGGAAAATGTGCTTTTTTAAAAAACCTTCAGTAAAACCTTTTATGAAATAAATTACATAAAATTATGTAAGTGAAATCAAAATCATCCATTTGTATAAGAATTCACCCAGGCACAATGCTTTTTTAGCAGCTCAGTGAAAGCTTTCCACAAATGGAAATAGTCTTCCATTACATTACACAAAAGCATGTATGAAGACTGCATTCCCATATAGATTTCAGCATTTGACACAAGAGAGAAATAGAGAAACTGTGATTTCAACATAAAAAGTTTCATGCCCCAATTTTTAAAAAATGGCATTTTAAAAGCCTATTCAATTTTCATAGTTTAAAAGCTTTTGATGTTAATTTCTTGGATAATTATTACTTTAATGCATAATTGAATCATATTTAGGACTGCATTCCTTAACTCGTAGTTCTTTATTGACCAACGGATCATAAATTGTGTGGCTGTTTTTTATCCATCCAGTTTCCTTGCCACAGTGTAACTCCTGAAACTTGCAAGGGTCCCAAAGACCGTGAGATTTGGGAGAAGCGGCCCTCTGCTCCACACTCTCCCTACCTTGACCACCACAATCACATATCCAGTCCCTGCCCCTCTGGGGGAGAAAAATGTCTTAGAATAAACTATTTGCTGCTTCTGAAAGATTTTCTGGATGGGTGGATAGATGATAGATTAGAAAATGCCCTTTGTAAACTTGTAAATGTCCCATGGCAGGCAGAGAACTTTGGTGACATTTAAAGATGCTCCTCCTAACGAGCATATGCCTTAGAGTTTGAGATCTAATCCATTAACTGTCAGCCCTGGGCTAATTGCTCTTACGTAATTATGGAGTAAGTCAATATGGTTGTTATGAGCTGAACATCTTGAAGGCCCAGGATCTCAGAATGTGACCTTATTTGGAAATAGGGTTTACAGAAGCAATTGAGGGAAGATGAGATCACTAGAGTGGGCCCTAACCCAGGAGGACTGCTGCCCTTATAGAAAGGGGCCCGTGGACACTGAGATAGGCATGCAGAGAAGGAGGATGGTGTGAAGGGACACAGAAGGCCATGTGAAAATGAAGGCAGAGAATGAGGCAGGGTGTCGCCAGGCCGAGGAGCATGGCCTGTTTCTGGCAGACCACTAGCTGCTGGAGCAGGGCACGGAACAGTCTTCCCTGGGGCCCTCGGGACCAACATTGCCCACAACTGAGACTCCCAACTGCTAACATCCCGAACTGTGAGACAATAAGTAAGTCTTGCTTAGGGGCACCTGGGTGGCTCTGTCAGGTTGAGCATCTGACTCTTGGTTTTGGCTCAGGTCATGATCTCAGGGTCAGGAGATTGGGCCCATCGGGCTCCACACTCAGTGCAGAGTCTGCCTGAGATTCTCCCTTTCCCTCTCCTTCTGCCCCTCCCTCTCTCTCTCTAAAATAAATAAATCTTAAAAAAATTAAGATTCTCTATCTCTCTAAAAAATATATATATTGCTTAAACAGATCAGTTTGTGATGTTTTGTTTGCAGCCCTAGGAAAGTAAGACACTGACCAAGAAGTTTAAGAAAATAACATGGCAATTATCCAGGAGATCGAGCCAAAAGACAGGCTAAAAATCTAGAAAGTTAAGGCAGCAGTCCTTATAATTTATAATTGGAAATTTTATTTGTTTTGATTTCTGTGTTATCTTCAAAAGTGTTATGTTATTGAATACTTTTTAAAAAATTAGTATACAATGCATAATGCAAATTGCATTTAGTACATTTAGAATAAAATTATGAGAACATGGATGAACATATTGATACCTACTTTGGGATTTTATTTACCTTTGACGAAGGTAAAAAGGATACACCATTGGATAGGATGAGGAATTCAGGAACTTCAATCACATTTTGCTTCTTTAGAAAAACTGAAATATATATGGGACATTTTTAACATTGGTTACATCTGGGTAACAGCTACTTTGGTGTTTGTTACAATATTCTCTGTACTTTTATTATCTTTTTTACTGTGATCAAAAACATATCACCTAAAATTTACTATTTTCATGCTTTTTAAATGTATTGTGCATTACTGTTAACTAATTGTGTTACACTAACTAATAATAGTGTTACACATTGCTGTGTAACAGATCTAGAATATTTTTGTTACAAAACAGAAACTCTATATCCATGGAACTGAAACTCTGCTTCTTACTCTTGTATATTTACATATGTTTTATAATTGGAAAAGAATCACATATGTAATATGCCAAATTTTTTTACCTTCGGAAGGCAAAGCTGTTTCTCATTAATTATATATATGTAAGGGGCCAGAAAGAATCCCAGTCGAGACACTGTTGGTTGAGATGGTTCACTAATCTGTGGCTGTGACTTCATACGCTGTTAGAGTGATGACTAGGTCTGTCTTGTGTGTCATGGACTCCAGGATGAATGTAACTCTATGGCATGGAATTTGCCCAACACTGTAGTCTATATTCTATCCTCCCCTTGGAGTATCCCAGAATTATACAGAATGCAAATAAGACCTTTACTCCTCCTTGACATTTTGCTAAAAGGGAAACAATTAGGGGACCAATTCAATTTGTAGCTAATATGGTGTCCAAGATTTCCCCTTTCAAGATAAAGATATTCTCGGTCTGTCTAAAGCAGGGCTCAAATCTGCAACAAATTCCTCACAGGTTTGTTCACTGACAGACTTAGGTAACTCATTTAGGAAATATGACTTGGTTCTCAAATGCCCCAGATAGAAATTCTGCATAGTCTTTGTCCAAAAGTCTTGCTACTTAACACAAGTGCATCTTGTTATTCCTAAAAGCAAAAGTTCTTACACAAACAATTCAAAGAAAAGGAATGTGAGCCTGCTTCATAGGCAATCAGGTAAAGGAGATTCATTTCCTACACTGTCAGATCAAATGGTTCAAGCTTCGCTTTAATGACTCTGTTCCTACTCCTCCTCTCTAAGACGAATACAGCAATAGTCCATTTTACAGGAGGTCACCTTCTGAAATTATTGATTTTTCTAATAGGAATCTAGGAAGACCTTATGATACAAATACACATTGTATTCTCCCCCATAATGCTTACTCTTTAAGGGTCCAGAAATAGTCTGATCTTGATTCTGAAGATCATATTCAATTTTGCAATAATACCAAAAACGTTGTTGTCTTCATTATTGAAAAAAATGTATTTTGACATAATATGAGAAAAGGAAACTTCAAACTTTTATTTTTTTGTAAAATGGAAGTAACATTTACAGGTATTTAAAAGGTAGAAAAACCCAACCTTTTCCAAGAAAGTAGATGGGGTTTTGAAATTTTTGAGAGAGAAATATGAAGACTTATGTAAATGCCACCTGGAACTTCGCAGCACATATTTGCTGAGGGATATGTTTTAGTTCTTTGGATCTTTAAGTTAATTTCCTCCCTTCTCATTTTAACTTTAAATAATAGTTAAAAAGATGTTCGTATAACTGAGTATTTTAATTTAAATCTTTACGTATTCAAGTGGCTGCTTTATAAGTCTAGTGTTATAAAAATGGCTAATTTTAAAATATATCATTTTTCTTGAGGAAATAGCAATGTTAAAACTAAAATTGATTGGCACTTGGGACACTGATGTTTACAGTAGCCCATAAGCCTTATAATGGGATATTCCATTTACAGTTCTACCAGTGGGGAGTCTGAGGTGATCCAGGTAACTTAGGTAGTCAGTGGTGGAGATGAGTTAGTTGGCTACTTTCCAGAGGTCAAGTTTTTAATGCTAAGCAACACCACACATTAGAAGGAAGTACATCGAAGGGACTAAATTTAAAAGTTAAATAGTACTTACCAATTTTTTATACTTTGTAGTTCTTTTAATATTCAAATCCACTTTTCTGTTTGGTCTCTTAATGATGGGAACAACTAAGAAGTCATACTTCAGTTGAAATTTGGGGGCGCCTGGGAGGTTCAGTTGGTGAAGTGTCTGCCTTTCGGCTCAGGCCATGATCCCAGGGTCCTGGGATTGAGCCCTGCATTGGGCGCCCTGCTCTGCGGGGAGCCTGGTTCTCCCTCTGCCACTCCCCCTGCTTATACTTTCTCTCTCTCTTTGCCAAATAAATAAATAAATAAAATCTTTAAAAAAAAAAAGAAATTTGAAGAGGTTATCTCATTTGATGTTCCTGTGGAAGAGTAGCTATATTATAATAACAATTGTATATTCTTTCATTATGATAGGAATGAAGTATGTATTATATGCTTGTGTCTAAATTTTTTCAACTCTGTCTTAATGCACAGTCTATATGGTCTATATGCCTAAATTGCCCTGTGGTATTTGTGGCCACACGGGAAAGCTTTCACAATTTGGACTTTCTTTCTTTCTCTGTCTCTCTGTCTCTGCGTCTATATCTCTCTCTGTCTGAGGAGGAGCTTTCTAAACTTTTCTAAAATAAAAATCTCAAGTTTGTCTTCCATTACTGCTTATTTCAAAACCAGCTGGAACACATGGTTGTTCTATAAAGTCACAATTTATTTTGTGATTTAATAAAGAATTGAATGGAGATACAGAAAGATTCTTTTAATTTAGAATAGAATGGTACCTCTTACTCAGACTGCCAAAGTACTATATGAATATCAGTTAAATTACATTTTGAAAAGCAAGATAGGGGGCGCCTGGGTGGCTCAGTCGTTAAGCGTCTGCCTTCGGCTCAGGTCATGGTCCCAGGGCCCTGGGATCGAGCCCCGCATCAGGCTCCCTGCTCAGCGGGAAGCCTGCTTCTCCCTCTCCTACTCCCCCTGCTTGTGTTCCCTCTCTCGCTGTGTTTCTCTCTGTCAAATAAATAAAATCTTAAAAAAAAAAAAAAAAAAAAGAAAGAAAAGCAAGATAGGGAATCAATGCTGGTTTTATCAAACATAGTTAATTTCCCCTCTACCATTTCAAGTGCATTTTTAGCAGGAAAGAAAATGTTAGTTACTGCGCTGGCGTTTCTTCTCTGCCCTTCTTGCTGCAAAAGTATATATTGGTTGATCATTAAATAACAAAATTTGAAAGAGTCCCTGTCAGAAAGTCTGTGCAGAAAACCAGGATTATAAGTAAATCAGTCCTACAACCTGCTGTTGTTTCTAACCACTCAGGACTTAAAACTAGGATATTCTGCATCATTTACATCTTCCACTGGATTATCTGGCCTTATACAAAATCCAGTGGTGCCCCCAAGTAATAGCAGATGATCTTAACAAATAAACATTGACTTATTTCTCCAATTACTGAAAAGGCAACTTTGGGACTACCGTGTACTAGAAAATGTGCTTGGTCTACAGAAAATGGTAAATAAGGTAGGATCCCTAGATGTACTAGCTCACACTGAGTGGGCCACAGACAGTGATCATGGTAATGTGTGCTATGGGTATAAAAAAAATGATTTACAATGCTGTATTTTTCTCCTATTGCTGCTGTAGCACATTGACCACAAACTTAGTAGCACAAATCAATACAGATTTTTCCTTCTACAGTTGTGGAGGTCAGGATTCTAACATCAGGGGTTGGTAGGGCTGCATGTCTTCTGGAGGCTTCCAGAGAAGATCTGTCTCCTCGCCTTTTCTTGTTCCTTGTATCACTCCAGCTGTCTGCTCCTTTGGTCACAGTTTCTACAACTTACTTTTATCGACTGCGTTCCACTTGTAAGTACTTGATTGCCTTGAGTCCACTCAGATAACCGTGCACATGGACATCTGCCGGACCATTATCCAGCCCTCAAAAAACGGGCTCTGAAATACAGGGCAACATCCAGCCTCCCAGGGAGGGGAGCACGGGGAAAGCACCCCTTGAACCAGGCCTTTAGGAGACAGGTGAGTCACCGATCCGGCTATGATAGGTGGGGAATGGCAGGCCTGACAGAACGTGCTCATAACCGGGAGTAACCGGGTACGTAGTGGTTACTGGGGAAGATTCTGTTTCCTTCACTCACTGTATCTGGACTTCCTTATAGCACTCGCTGCTTCAAGGAAAAGGGAACAGTGGGAAGGGGCAGGATTTACCCCTGAGGTTCCTGAAGAAACAGCAACCCCACACCCCAGGTCCCCACCACCAGGATGAGACAGGCAGAACCCGTTTCTCCCCCAACCACCTCTCCCAGCCGTAGACTCTGAACATCTCCGGTTAGCAGCTCATCGTACCATCCTGATGTCGTGGAGTCAATACTCAGGAAAACCACTCCCGTTCCCTTTACTCTCACCCCATCTTTTTCCTACCGTGATCTCTTGCTCCCCTAAGATCACAGTCGCCACCTCAGATTTACTGTGTGCAAAGCGGGGAAATGCTTGTCTCTCTTTGCATCACATTAATTCAGTTTATTCCCAATGGCTGTGGATCTAATCGAACTCCAGTGAGAGAAGGCAGGCTGCTCCAAAGCATTGCCCACAGGAATCAGGCATTCCACTTACGCTGTGGATCATCCTCTTCTGTTTCTTGAAACGCTATGCTTAATTTATTAAATAACCTTAATCTTCAAATTTTATATTCTCAGCTACAGCATTAGCTTTCAGAAGAAGAGGCAGGTTTGAGACCTAGCAGATGGATCACACCCTGGACATCCTCCAGGCCACTCCTAAATCATCAGATAGGCCCTCTCTCCAGAGTCATAGGCTTCTAATCAAGACCCAAATGACAGGGACTACAATTATGTCGCTGACCCGGCATTTTAGAGCAGGTGATGTGGACAAAGTATTGCCTAGCAGATTGTGAAGGTGAAGCCCATGACTTAGATGAAAATACGGAAGTGAGCAAGGAGCAGTGGGGTAGGGCTGGCAGTTAGGATTACCTCATCCCTCAGCCGGCACTGCGGCTTACCTCCCCAGTAGGTTGTATGCCAGAAGCTCACAGCATTTCACACCTCTTATTATAAACACTAAGAAATCATTCGGGATAGAAAATAACTTTGATAATGCTGGGTAGTGTTGCTTACAATATGCAAGGTTAAAGAATGTGTTGGTCTTAACAATCAGTTACAAGATGTGAGATGCTTTGATTGGGAGCTGTTCTTGCCATATTTCTCACATGTAGACCCACAGTCTGAATTCCAAGCTCATGAAAGCTCATGAAAAATTGCTGGTCACATTTTACACCAGAATGATAAGCTGCAGAAGACCAAAGCTTAGCGATATATTCTCTTTGTACTGGTGCAGTTTCTGTGACCTTTTCATTTGGAAGAATTATTTAAATACAATTTGGGGTTTATTGTTTATTGAACTGTGGGAAATTATCGAGGAACAAAATAATTGGATGGTTTTCCTTCGGTGTAAGAACAAAAGTGCTATAAATATCATCTATAGTGATTTTTTGGGTAGTAAATTCCAACAAATCTGGGAGAACTAATTACTTGAACAGAATTTTCTGTATTTGTCTTTTATTAAACCAGCCTCCACTTTTGCTATATGGAGTTTATAAACTTCATATATATAATAGCCATTCACTGAATGGTAAAAGGTGAAAAGTTTGAATAAACCCAATAAATATATTAATTCAATATATTAGCACAAGAACAATGAGAAGATTAAAAATAAATTTAAAATATTATAGTTTATATATTTTAGCTTATTTTACTGTAAACTCTCAAAGTAGGTTATCTAAAAATAACAACTATGATAATGCAAGCCTAAAACAAAAATGTCTCAGTTCATCAGTTTTACAACACTGTGATGTTTTTATTTTTTTCCAGTTTTAATATGAAATAATTGATATACATCACTGCATAAGTTTAGGGAGCACAGCATGATGGTTTGATTTACATCTGTTGTGAGATCATTTCCATGATGTGTGCAGCTAACATCCATCTTCTCATGTAGGTACAAGAAAATGAAAAGAGAGAAGAAAAGAATAAAGGGGGAAAAGTCTCCTTGTGATGAGAACTCTTTAGGATTTATTCTCTTAAGAACCTTCCCATGTGTCATATAGCAGGGTTACCTGCATCCCCAGGACTTACTGTCATAAACAGAGAGTATGTACCTTTGGACTACCTCTTCCAAATCTCCCTCCCTCCACCCATGAATTTTTAAAAGATTTGAAAAAGAGCACCGGAAATGGTGAAATAACATATATCACTACATTATGCTATTTAAAGTTTAAAGAATGTCAGGGAAATAAGAAAACCAGCAAATCTTATTTATTGAGTACAAGAATTTAGAAGGACAGTTTCTCCATCAGCAAAATGATGATTTATCCAATAAATACAATTCTGCCATTCAATTTGGATATTTATATACATATGCAGTTAATGATAGATAATTAGCCAGGGTATGATTTGTTGTTTTATAAATTTTTAATGATGTAAAGAAATGAGTACTTTGGAGGTCTTTATTATTTTTTTTTATTTTTTTTCTTTAAAGATTTTATTTATTTATTTGACAGAGAGATACACAATGAGAGAGGGAACACAAGCAGGGGGAGTGGGAGAGGGAGAAGCAGGCTTCCCGCTGAGCAGGGAGCCCGATGCGGGGCTCGATCCCAGGACCCTGGGATCATGACCTGAGCCGAAGGCAGACGCTTAACCATCTGAGCCACCCAGGTGCCCCTTTGGAGGTCTTTATTAAGGAGTTATTAAAGAGCCTGTGAGAGTTACATCAGTTTAACCATCTACTGAACACTGCCATCTAGCTATTTCTTCTCTAATACATACAAAAACATAAATGTATATTTTCTTAAATTTCCTGAATAATGGCACATATGTAAATTTTCTAGATGAGAAACTGTTACCCTTTTTCATGACAGAAAGTTATTTCAACTTGTCATAGGAATCATCCAAAACAATTATTGCTTTTTTGGAAGGGTACAATGGCAATGACTTGTAATATTTATTGTTGTTTTTATGATTCATTGTCATAAACATATATAATTTGTAGCACTGTGTCGTATCGGTAATAAAATAAGTGATACCTTTGAGAGTAATGTGAGTAAGGCTGATTCATGCTATGCTAAAAAACTCAAATCACATAGGGATTCTTACCAAAGTTATGTCGAATTTTTTCTCTTCTTTTGCCTTAAGAGCTGGCTTTTAATTCTTCAACTCCCCCGCCATTTCAGTGAGCTTTCATTCTTAAATTTAGTGAAATATGGAAAGCCAGATATCTAAGTTTATTAGCACTTCTTGTAAAATAAATTAGTATGCTATGAGGTCTGTATATTTTACTTGTAAAAATATATTTTTCATTTGCATTTTTATAGTGGATGTTGTTAAATTTGTCTTATTGGGTCAAGTCTTTTCAGCAAAATAATTTCCCATGCTTTAATGGAGTTACAAACAGACACTATTCACTTACAGGTAGATATTTCAATACTATCAATTTATCTGATCATATGTTATTGTCAGTTTATCCTATAGTACATATTGCATATCTGCATGACATCTAAGTCTGTTACATGCATTTGCCAGTGTTATGGTCACATACTTACATGACAGGAGAGTCACTGAATTTATCTTCTAGAGATAAGGGGTGTTACCAGCATTTTACTATTGGTAAATAGAATTTCTAATGTAGTCAACTTTATTATGTTAAATAGTATACTGGGGTAAAGAATTGTATTGATAAGTATTTAGTAAATATCAGCATATGCTAGCATTGCATGCTTTTATTAATGTTTTTACAAAGTAGTATTTAAATACCTTTTTCCCCAATGGCAGCATATAACACGTGAAACAGGGATACATTCATCTAAAATATTTTTAGCAAATATGTACAGCAATTATTAAAGGAGGTCTCATAAAAACAAGGTACAGAAAACATTTACTTGATTACAGATGATTCGAAATCTAAGTGTAGGTTTCGTAATGAACGTGATATAAAGCAATAGAAAACAATGTGTCTTAGGAAAATGGCTTTACACCTGGACTCATGGTTCTGGAAGAACAGCGGGGATGCCTCCTGCTTAAAGGGCCGGAAAACCGGAAACATATGAAGTCACACCCGAGACATCTGGTGCCCGCAGACATTCCCAGCTGGCCCAGCCGACCATGTGGAGCTGGGCCCTCAAGCCAGCCCATCAGTGAACAGCGCCCGAGCGGGCGGAGGCGGGGCGGGTGGCAGGTGCACCAGCCGCGGGGCCTGCCCACGTCGTGGAGCGGGGGGCTCGCCGGGAAGACGCACAGGGAGCGGTCGGCCACTGGACGACCGTGCAGCTTCAGGTGTGTGGAGGACTAAGTGCGGGCCCCCGGGGGACCGGGGAAGACGAGCATGGACAACAGCCGCGTCGGCAAGAAGCAGGCCCGCAGCCACACTTCCGGTAGGACGCTCGCTGCAGTCTCGCGGGATCTCGGGTTCCCACGCGGGCAACGTGGGCCGAAGGGGGTGCTGGGACGGGAGACGCAGCCGGGGTTGCGGGCGGGAAGGCGGCGTCGCACGCTGGCCGGCGAGGAAGCCGGCTCAGCTGCCTGCCCGCGCGTCGGTCTTCGGGCTCCGAGCCCAGGGCAGAGCGGCGAGGCCCGCTGCGCGGGATCCCGAGCGTCGGCAGGCCGAGGGCTGGGGCCGCGGCCGCGTGTGGACTTTCCCCGAGCGCTGCGGCCCCGGCCCTGGGCATCCCAGGGCAAGGCCCGGCCCTCTGACGCGGCGTCCCTTCACACCTGTGTGGGGGTGTGGGGTCTGCAGCGTGTCCCCGTGACCACGCCTGCCTGTTCCTGAGCTGGCCCCTGAACGGCAGCCGCAGGCCGTGCTCCCTGTCCCCGCCGCCTCACTGGGGCCCAGAGATGGAGAGCTGGACCCTTAGCCCACGAGAGCCTGCATCGGAAACGTCTTGAGCACTGTGGGGGATCCCTGGGGGATCCCCCCCGGGGCCTGCCCCCGGAGCCTGGCACAGGTGAGTGCAGATGGGGGTTTCCGGGAAGGTCAGCAGGGCTCATGTGTTGCCCGCAGGGTTGCCACGCGCCTCTGGGTGTGTGTGGTGGGCAGGGCGGGGATGACCTGCCGCACGGGAGCATTCAGGAGGAAGGAAGGGACCATGGGGAGTGGCAAATAGGGAGCGAAGCAGAGATCATGGAGATTAGTGCATTGAGCTCTTCCAGGAGCCCAGCGCACTGCTTGGAAACAGATTTCGAGCCTGCAGTGCACGGCGTGGGAACCCGAAAGGAGCCCGCAGTCTCGGCTAGTCAGAAAAGCAGCGTTTGGAGTCCAGAAGCCAAGGCTTTAGGCATTTGTGACACAGTAGAATAGGGAAGGAGGGTGCACAGGGAGCTCTGGGGATTTGCAGACATGGAGTTCCCTAAGTCCCCTACCAGTGCGAGGCCAACAGCAAAGAAAGGACTAGAAGAGTACTCTGTATATCACACTGCTCATAGTGCAAAGACATGTTAACACATGGAGTACCTGTAGTGAAATGGACTGTGTCCTTCAGAAAGTTCTGCTGAAGCCCTAACCTCTGGTACCTGTGAATGTAACCTTATCTGGATATAGAGTCTTTGCAAATATGGGACACCAGATGAGGTCGTGCTGGAGCACAGTGGTTTCTGAATTGGGTGTGACCGGTGTCCTTATAAAAAGATGCACAGACACACAGAGGGAGGGGGAAATGTTGGGTGAGGACAGAGACACCCTGAGCGGAAAAAGCCATGTGACAATGGAAGGAGAAATTGGGGTTAAGCAGCTACGGGCCAAGGAATGGTAAGGACTGCCAGCAATCCTTAAAGCTAGGAGGGAGACCACTGCCCTTATGACACCTGAATTTTCACTTCTGTCTCCCAAAACAGTGACAGAATCCATTTCTGTTGTTTTACATCACCCGGTATATGGTAGTTTTTATGGCAGGTCTAGGACAGCAATACAGACTGGTAGGGTCCTTCGAAAATAGGCTAAAGACCGTTCTAGGCCCACTGATCAAGTTTAGTCCACACTAATCACGTTTAAAGTTAGAAACAAGAATTGGGGGCACCTGGGTGGCTCAGTCAGTTAAACATCTGCCTTCGGCTCAGGTCATGATCTCAGGGTCCTGGGATCGAGCCCTACATCGGGCTCCCTGCTCAGCAGGGAGTCTCCTTCTGCCTCTTGCCCTCCTCACTGCTTGTGCTCTCTCTCGCTCTTGCTCTCTCTCAAATAATTAAAATTAAAAAAACCAAAAACCAAAAAACAAGAATCAAAAAGGTCAGACTAATTCCACACAACTTTCTCAGAATAGAACCCAAATCAAATTAAAATAATATAAAAAGAAAAAAACCCACAAACTTAAAATTCAAAAAATGTTATTCTTTCAGACATTTTCAGGCATGCAAGAAACAGAAAAACATAGCTCATAACCAGGAGAAAGATCAGTCAGAACTAGAAATGACTCAGCAGATAAAATTTTTAAATAAACACATTGATTCCTTTTATAAACATACTTCAGATATTCAAGAAGGTAGAGAAAAGCATTAAGTATGATAAAGAGAGAACTGCAACATATAAAACAACCCAACTCAAGCTGCTAGAAATGAAAAGTACACTACCTTTAATGAAAATACATTGTATGGAATCAGAAGCAGATTAGACAATTTAAATAAAAAAAAAAATCAGTGAACTTAAAAATATAACATTAGAAACCATCTAAAATGAAACACAGAAAAAAATACCAGAAAAGACAAATAGCACCTCAGTGGGCTGCAGGAACATAGCACATGGTGTTCTCAGGAGAAGGGTAGAGAAGTGGATGAAGGAAAAACTTGGAAAGAAATAGCATTCATAGATTTGTGCAATTTTATGAAAACTGTTAACCCACAAATCCAAAATGCTCGAAGAACACTGACAAAGGAAATATGAGGAATATCACACCAAGGCATATTACCATCAAGTTGTTGAAAACCAGTGATAACGAAGAAGAATTCTAAAAAGAAACATATAGAGAAACAATAACAGTGGATTTCTTGTCAGAAGCAGTACAGCTGCAAGACAATGAATTTATATCTTTACTGAAAGGAAAGAGTAGTATCATTTTTCATTTTTTTCAAAAATGAATACAAATTGGTGACTTACCTAATTCACGCATAGAAAAGTGAAAGAATTTCTTACCAGTAGATCAACACTAAATGAAATTCAGACAGAAACAAGAGGGGATGCCGTGTGAAAATCTGGAGCTGTGCAAATGAAGGAAACAAACATGTAAATATGATGGCAGTTTAAAGGTGTTTCTTTTCAATAATTGTTTTAAAATAGTTTGATATTTATTTATTTTTTAAAGATTTTATTTATTTATTTGACAGAGAGAGTGGGAGTGCACAAGCCAGGAGGAGGGCCAGAGGCAGAGGAAGAAGCAGGCTTCCTGCTGGGCAAGGAGCCTGACGCGGGACTTGATCCCTAGACCCTGAGATCATGACCTGAGCCGAAGGCAGACACTTAACTGACTGAGCCACCGAGGCGCCCCAAAATAGTTTGATATTTAATTTATGTATAATGCATCGTGGCCTCATAAACTATGTAGATGTAAAATGCATGACAAAATATTATAAAAGGCGTGAAGGAAATGCACTATCATGCTTCTTACACTCTGTATAAGGTGGTATAACATCATCTGAAGATCTGCCATGGTCATAGAATGACCACAGTAAATGAACATGGAAACACAGAGGTACAGCTAACAAGCCAGCAGTGGAGATAAAATGAAATCATAAAAATTCAGCGATTCAAATAAGGCATGGTTACATTTATATGAAATTCTAGAAAATCTAGGCTAATCTATAGTGATGAAAGGTAGATCAGTGCCTTTCTGGCGTTAGAGTAGTGAGACCAGGAGAGACCAGAGGTTGGACTGCAAAAGGGAGCAAGGAAAACCTGGGTGTGCCGAGTATGTTTATTTTATTGATTGTGGCAGTGGCTTCATGGGTATGTGTGTTAAAAGTGATCAAATTGTTCACTTTCAATAAATGTGATTTCTGGTACATCAGTTGTACTATAACAGAGGTGCTAAAAATAATTTTAGATTAGCGTAACTTGGAAAAAATGAAAGCAAGACAAAAGGAAAACAAAGCCAGTAATAGAAGGGAAAATAGAAGACATCCATCTGGTAAATTTAAACCCCATCTTTAATTACATTAAGTATAAATTGATTAAATAGTCATATTGAAAAAGATTGTTCACATTGCATAAAAAAGCAAGACCCAAAAATATGCTGTCTACAACACAAACACTTTAAAAATTATCACAGAGAGAAGTTAAATGGAAAAAAGATGGAAAGAGACATGATGCCAGCTAATAGTTCAAAGAAAGTGGAAGTGTTCATCAGCCAGTGTACATTTCACAGCAAGGGATAAAAAGCTTCATTTTATAATGATAAGTGGGTTAATTCTGCAGAAAGACCTGACAGTATAAATTAGTATGCAACTAATCGTGGAAATTCAAAATGTATGATACAGAAAGTGATGGAACTGAAAAACAGTGACTAAATCCAAAATTATAGAGAATTTACAAACCTCAGTAACTGAGAAAACAAGGTGATGTAAAATCAGAAATAATAATGATTTAAAACATGCTCAGGTGTGATAATCTTACATTAACAGAAAATTCTAGCCGTAGTAGTAGTATACAAATTCATTGCAAGTGTACACAGAAAAGATAATGCAGTGGAACAATCTCTAGTCCATAGAATAAATTTCAATATATCAAAAGAATTAAAATCATACTGTGTATAGTCTCTGATCCTAGTGGAATTAAATTAGAAATCACTAACAAAAAGCTAATTGAAAAAATCCTTAAATGTTAGGAGATGAAACAATTTAATACTAAATAAACCATGATAAAACATTGATAATAAAAGTTAAAAAAATATTCACAGCTGAAAGAAAATGAAAGAAAAACATTCAAATTTGTGGGAGATACCTGAAACATTTATAGCAATAAATGTTTATGGTAGAAGAGAGACTCAAATCAATAATCTAAGCTACTACCTTGACAGTCCAGAAAAAAGCTGATGAAACCCAAACTCGCAGTAATGCTCATATCTACGTCAGAAGGTGAATGCTACTCCACAATACAAAGGAGTAATGGACTGATATATGCAACAAAATATTTGCATGTCTACAGTCCTATGATGAGGGAAGGAATCCACATGTAAACAACTAAATACAGTTTGATTCCATTTATGTAAATTCTAGAAAGGGCAAAATTGAAGTGATAGAAAGCAAGAGCCAGCAGTTAAACAGGGAAGGCCTTTTCCTTTATGCCGTGATTGGATGGAAATAAATAACATGTTTTCAATTACACCTACTAAAATATGGCAGGTTCTAATTTCACCTTTGACAGTTTGAGGGAGATGAGAGAACAGATGACAATTTTAAGCAAGATGTTGTAAAATATCATTCCAAAATGGATGCTGTTATTGTACTATTTAAATAATTCCTCGTTCTTCGTGGTTGCTTGATGTACTAACAAATGAAGCATACTGGCGCTCTCCACTAATGTAAGCAAATGTCTAAAAAACAAAAACAAACTGAAAAGCAAAAGGTTACTCTAAAGTATAAATAAGGAAAAATAACACAAAATGTCAAATGGATTTTAAGAATTGTATAAAAGCCATCAAGCAATAAGTGCCTGTGAACACTTACCATATATGCGCTTGCACTCATTAATGGCAAGGTAAATAAAATGAAGGGTTTTTAGTCTGGAAAGCAAAAAATCTGTAACCCTTCTGCAGACTGGACCTCATGTAGCAGTTTTTAAATGTTCTCCTGAAACCGTAGGAAATAAAATGTGCTATTGAAATTCTCATTACCATGAATGGTTATTAGCGGTACAGATCAATGTGAACATTTGAGAAGGGAAGCAGGAATATTTGCAACAGTCTGGTAAACATATCAGCCAGATCATCAAAAGCCACGAACAGTGTTGATAGTGGTACTTCTCCAATGTTAATCAGATTATTAAATTAAAAATGATAAAGAACTGAGGAGTGTATCATTTTCTAAAGCAGACTGATCCCCTGGAATCTCTTGATGAGTAAGATAAAACTGTTACCTCCTGGAGACCTAGATACTGCATCTTCATTCGGTCCTGCTTCTGGTACAGTCTTCCTGTAAAAAGTGCCTATCCCCTAATCAGGGCTAAAGCAAGCACCAGAATTCCTGTACAGAAAAACACATTTTTGGAGAGAGAATATACAAATAACACTTCTAGACAAAAAGGTAGAATGAAACTGAACTGACCTATATATTTCAAGGAAATTGGAGATGTAGGAATGGAAGTAGGCATTTTGGGGAAAGATTTCTAATATAGGACTGACATTGTTCAATTGCTGAGTATCTTGATAGGTAGAACCTTTGATCTGTAGTTACTGACAGAGCTGATACATGGTGTGGAGTCCTTGGAAGTAAATATGCCTTTGAATGCCCAAACTACTTTTTGTTTGCTATATAATGATGCAGTTAAAGGAAATATTGTATGTCAGTAGCCAGTGAGGTTGTGATAACATGAGTGAGAAAATCTTTAGAGTCAGTTACCGTAAGATAATGTCATTGTTAATGCTAGGTTGCCTGAAGATGACTGAGAGGCCGCGGGAGGCACGTGGAAGTTCTTTATGTCCTGTGCCAGGTGGTCTGTTATCTTTCGACTGAAGCCCATACGCATCGGTAGGGTTGCTTTGTCCAGAAAATAGCTAAGTGAACCACACTTTGACAAATCAGTTAGTTACTTGCTCCACAAATTGCTCTCCACCTGTTTTCTGATCAGAATGTCGATTTTCCATGGAAAATTAATATCTACTCCTTTGAGCGCTAATTCACAAGCTGGCTTAAATATGGAAATTTTAT
Organism: Leptonychotes weddellii; assembly: GCF_054177405.1. Taxonomy (NCBI): domain Eukaryota; kingdom Metazoa; phylum Chordata; class Mammalia; order Carnivora; family Phocidae; genus Leptonychotes; species Leptonychotes weddellii. The sequence continues at coordinate 75,556,385 of NC_138374.1, read as the reverse complement.
GTCACCCTGATGTGAACTTGGGGTATCAGTTTTCTTAGGTTGTCTTTATAAAGTACCCCCAAATGAGTGCTTAAAACATCAGGAGTTCTCTGTCTCCCAGTTATGGAGGCTTGGAGTCTGAAATCAAAGTGCTGGCAGGGTCATGCTCCGTCCAAACGCAGTAGAGGAGAATGCCTGCCTCTCTCTAGCCCCCAGTGGTTTTCTCGAAATCCTTCATCTTTGCTGGCCTGCACATCCAGCACTTCAGTTTCTGCCTCCACTGTCACGTGATTCCCCCACATGTGTCGTTTCTGTCCTGCTTCTCCTCTCCTTCGAAGGACACTGGTCATCCTGGCCTAGGGGCCCACGTTACTCCAGTATGGCCTCATCTTAACTGAGCGGACTACAGGTGCAACTACCCTGTTGCCAGGAAGGCCACGTTACGGGGTGCTGGGGTTTGGGGCACCAGCACACTTCTGCGGGTGATACGTCCCTAACAGGTGGCTTCTGTAGTCACTCGTGGCATCTCACACAGACCTCTTTGGCAACAGCCTTCACAGCGTTCGTTTGTGTGCTCTGTGAAAATTGGAATTACCTCCTCGTTCTTGTATCACTGGGTCTGGCGTAGTGTCTGACACATAGTGGATGTGCAAAATTCGTACGGTTGTGTGAGTGTAGCACCTCTGGCTTCTTTGTCTGTTAGTGTTTTCTTGTCTTTCTGAACTTCACAAACATGACAGTCAACATCAAGTGTTTAGCAAGTCACCTAGCACACAGTAAGCACCCAATAAATAATCAGCCTAGTGGAGTAATGCCTCCATTTTCATTTATTCTTCATTTCCCTACTTCCAGTACCTGGATCTTCCTAGTCCAATTCCACAGCTGGAGTTTGCCTTCTTATCGATAGCAGTCTCATCTCAAAGTATAAGATGATAGTAGGTGAAACTAAAATTGAAAAATAAGGATTCATTCATGCAGTAGAATTAGTAAAACATCATAATGAACTTTTTTATTTTATATTTGTGGCCCATCCTTCGAGAAAACCTTTTTTATTATTATTGAAGTAGGGTAGATGCACAAACTGGATGTTTTTCAAAGATATCATTTTTCCCTAAATATTCTCTCTGTTAGCTGATACACTATTTTTTAAGAATTTTTTAAAAATTTTATTTATTTGAGAGAGAGAAAGAGAGCAAGAAAGCATAAGCTGGGAGAGGGAGAGGGAGAAGCAGACTCCCCGCTGAGCAGGGAGCCCAACGTGGGACCCCATCCCAGGACCCCGAGATCATGACCTGAGCGGAAGGCAGATGCTCTACCAACTGAGCCACCAGGCGCCCCCAGCTGATACACTCTTAACAGCATACTTAGAGAGATGCATGTAACTCTGTGGTACTTTTTATGATAAATGTAAGTTATAAAATACTACAAAAGAGGATTTTAGAGATTGATTCAAAGGGCAGGATGAAAATGAAGGCATCAGGGCGACTGGGTGGCTCAGTTGTTAAGCATCTACCTTCGACTCAGGTCGTGATCCCGGGGTCCTGGGATCGAGCCCCGCATCGGGCTCCCTGGTCAGCGGGAAGCCTGCTTCTCCCTCTGCCTGCCCCTCCCCCTGCTTGTGTTCCTGCTCTCGCTGTGTGTCTCTGTCATATAAATAAAATCTTAAAAAAAAAAAGAAAAGGCATCACAGGGTTGGTTCCATTCAGCTAATCTTGAAAATGTGAGGAATCGAGTGAGGTGGTGGTGTGTCAGAACACAGGCAGGAAGGCGTGAAAGTGCATCGTGTAGTTAGGGAATCATGAGTGAACACGAGCGACCAAAGCAGGGGGTTGACCAGGGCAGAGATGAAGGTCATGCAAGCTGCATTGCAGTGATGCCAGTCGCTATACCGAGGCTTTTCCTTGAAAGTCTCCAAGCCCACTTAGGATCTGAATTTAGAAGCATCATTGTGGGAAGAATTGATTTCAGTGGGATGAGCATGGTTGCAGAGCTGTTGTAAAAGTGCAGCAGTAGTAGGTCCAGAACCAAAATAATAACAGTGGGGATGAAAACCCAGTTGCTCAGAATTTAGAGTTATCTCCTGTGTAATGTCAGTAGAACACAGTTTTTAAACTTTGTCTATGTGGGTGTTTAACAGTGATTAAATAAGGCTAGAACCAGAATCTTACTTGATAATTAATAACATCATCAACCTGACCGTTGTCAAATATTGAAAAGTCTGGACCTTTTTGGGGGGATCTCCAGTGCATTTTGGCATATTAGTGGTCTTGGAATTCCTTCAAGGAAAAAGAGAGTGGGTTACTGCTTTAATCTAGAATGTCCCAAATGATTGTGGCCATGGGGCCCATCTACCAAGTAAAAATATTTCACGTAAAAATATTTGCTGCACATTGATAAAATACATTTTCTGTATATCTATAAGCAGTAGGTAATGAAAGCCTCCAGCATGAACACATTCTGAGCTGAAGATAAGACTGCTGATGCAAGTCTGTCCCGTTAGTGTAGAATTAAAGCCAAATGCAGTTATGTAAAATAATACTGTAAATGAATATTTGTCACTGAAACCTTATTTCACCTTTATTAAAATGCTAAAAATAATATAAAATTCTTACTCTTGAGTATAGTTGTCACTTAAAAAATTAATTGCCCTATCACGTCTACAAAGCAACACAAAATCATATAATTAACATGCCTTGGGACTCATGTATTGTTAATAATAAGGTAGCATCTTCTGGTGTATCTAGATCTAATACTGTATAACACAAACTCATTTTCCCGTATTACATATATTAACAGCTTTTATCAGTTTTTGAATATAAAAAGATTTTCCCTCAAGCAAACCTCTTGAAATTTAGACTCATTTAAATGTGACTACTCTGTTATGGATTTTGTAAAATTAGAGATTTTATTGCTTTGCCAGCATAACACTCACTTGCCAGATTTAGTTCTAAATTATTAAAGCAATGAACCATTTGATAACCATATTAAGAAAGTGGTAAATAATTATAGCCATTATATTGTAAAAATTCAGTTTACCTTTCAGGTTTTTTTCTTGGCAAGTTATTTTTCCTTTCTCAAGTACTTCACTGCCTCAGATCATAGGGTTTTGTACAAAATGTAGGTGTGATAATTTTTCAAATTCTCATAGTGTTGGAAAAGGACCAATCATAGTTCAGGACAGTATAAAGTAAGACATTCTTTTATATGTTTATTTACCACTGGCTATCATTGAACAGGTAAGTCTTACATGATCACGAGCTGAGATTCCTGTCAAAGGGTCACAGAACATTTGTTACCTTTCTTTTGTTCTCTGCAAATTCTGTAGATTGTAATTATGAGGAAGGGAATTCTGTATAGCTCCTTGCTCTGTATTCTGTATATAAGTAACCCATAGTTATTTCATGTGTTTATTAACAGAAAAGAAATTGCTTTGGGCTATGTTATAGGCGGGACAGATATATCAGATGAAAGATAGACTCTTACCCTAATAGATGTCTGACTCTGTTTATAGTTAGAAATTATTTTTAGAGCAAAGTCTTTGCTTCTTCTCCTGCCTCCCACCCTCCCTCCTTCCCTTTCTTCCTTTGTTCTTTTTTTTTCATTTTAAGTACTTTTATTTTTTTATTTTATTATGTTATGTTAATCACCATACATTACATCATTAGTTTTTGATGTAGTGATCCATGATTCATTGTTTGCCAGTAACACCCAGTGCTCCATGCAGAACGTGCCCTCTTTAATACCCGTCACCAGGCTAACCCATCCCCCCAACCCCCTCCCCTCTAGAACCCTCAGTTTGTTCTTTTAAACACATAAGCGAATATTTTTATGAGCAGATAATAGGAATCTTCATACTGTTTCTAAAGCAAAATGGCGGTGTTTCATAAGTCTGTGGGCTTCATGCAGTGATACCACTTTTGGAAATGCACCTATATTAGTTTGATAAGGCTCCCAAACAGAATAACACACACTAGGTGGCTTAATCAATGGAAATTTATTTTTCTTACACTTGTGGAGACTGAGAATTGTCAGGTTTGTTTTTTTCTGAGGCTTCTCTCCTTGGATCGCAGATGGGTACCTTCTCATGTGTCCTCAGATGGTCTTTCCTCTGTATCCATGCATCCTTGGTGTCTCTTTTTTGTGTCTCTGAATTTCCTCTTCTTATAAAGAGACCAGTCAGATTGGTTTAGGTCTCACCCCAATGGCCTCGTTTTAATTTCATCACCTCTTTAAAGGCCCTATCTCCAAATACACTCACATTCTGAGGCACGCACTGGGTGTTAGAGCTTCGACATATGAATTTTGAGGGGATGTAATTCAATCCATAATCTAACTCTAGCAAAATATCAGATAAGTTTGGTAAATTTTATGTAAATCAAATTTATTGTATTATTGGGCGCCTGGGTGGCTCAGTTGGTTAAGCGACTGCCTTCGGCTCAGGTCATGATCCTGGAGTCCCGGGATCGAGTCCCGCATCGGGCTCCCTGCTCAGCAGGGGGTCTACTTCTCCCTCTGCCCTCTTCCCTCTCATGCTCTCTGTCTCTCATTCTCTCTCTCTCAAATAAATAAATAAATAAAATCTTTAAAAAAAAATTTATTGTATTATTACTTTCTTAAGACTTGATTTCTTTTAGAGCAATGTAAGGTTCATAGTAAATTTGAGAGGAAGACACCATGATCTCTCATACACCCACACCCTGTACACATGCACAGCCTCCGCCATTGTCAACATGGCCCACCAGAGTGGTACGTTTGTTACAATTAATGAACCTGCAGCAACACATCATCACCCAAAGTCCATGGTTTGTATTAAGGTTCACTCTTGGTGTTGTGCATCCTGTGGGTTTGGAAAGACGTATAATGCCATGTATCTGTCATTATGGTATCTTGCAGAGTATTTTCCTTTGTGTTCTGCCCATTTATCCCTCCTGATCTCCCCGCCACCCCACCTCCTGGCAGTCACTGACCTTTATATTGTCTTCACAGTTTTGCCTTTTTCAGATGTCACATAGTTGGAATCCTACAGTAGGCAGCCTTTTCAGATTGGCTTCTTTCACTTAGTAAGATGCATTTAAATTTCCTTCATGCTTTTTCATGGTTTGATAGCTCATTTTGTTTTAGCACTGAATAATATTTTATTGTCTGGATATAACACAGTTTATTGATCCATCACCTACTGAAGGACAGCTTGGTTGCTTCCAGGTTTGGGCAGTTATGAATAATGCTGCTATAAACATCTGTGTGCAGATTTTTGTGTGGACATAAATTTTCAACTCCTTTAGGTAAATACCAAGGAGAACAATTGCTGTATCATATGGTAAGAGTATGTTTAATTTTGTAAGAAACTGCCAAAGTGTCTACCAAAGTGGCTGCGCCATTTTGCATCCCCATCAGCAATGATGAGAGTTCCTGTTGCTCCACATCCTCACCAGCGTCTGCTGTTGGCCGTGTTCTATAATTTGGTTCTGATAGGTGTGTAGTGGTATCTCGTTGTTTTAATATGCATTTCCCTGATGACATATGATGTGGAGCATCTGTTCATATGCTTATATGTCATCTTTATATCTTCTTTGCTGAGGTGTCCCTTAAGATCTTTTGCTCATCTTTTAACTGGGTTGTTTATTATTGTTGAGTTTTGAGAGTTTTTTGTATATTTTGGATAATAGTCCTTTATCAGATGTGTCCTTTTCAGATATTTTCTCCCAGTCTGTGTCTTGTTTTTTCGTTTTCTTGGTGTTGTCTTTTACAGAGCAGAACTTTTTAATTTTAATGAAATCCTGCTTATCAATTATTTCTGTCATGGGTTGTACCTAAAAAGTCATTGTCATAAAGTTATTTAGGTTTTCCCCTGTTATTTTCCAGGAGTTTTATAGTTTTGCATTCTATATTTAGATATGGGATCCATTTTGAATAAATTTTTGTGAAGGGAGTTCTTTGTCTAGAGTCTTTTTTTTTTTTTGTATGTGGATGTCCACCTGTTCAGCACCACTTGTTGAAAAGTCTGTCTTTGCCCAGTTTTCTTGCCTCTGCTCCTTTGTCAAAGGTCACTTGACTGTATTTATTAAGGTCTGTTTCTGGGCTTTCTCTTTGGTTCTTTGATGTAGGTGTCTGTTCCATAGCCAGTACCACACTGCCTGGTGACTGCAGCTCTGTGGTCAGATGGAGTCCGATGGCATCCGTCTTCCAACTTTGTTCTTATCCTTCAATATTGTGTTGACTGTTTTGGGTCTTTTGCCTCAGTATATAAACTTTAGAAATCAGTTTGTTGATATCTACAAAATAACTTGCTGGAATTTTGGTTGAATTGCATTGATTCTGTAAATCAAGTTGGGAAAAGAACTGACATCTTGACAATATTGAGTCTTCCTGTCTATGAACATAGACTGTCTCTTCCTTTATTTGGTTCTTTGATTTCATCAATAAGAGTTTTGTAGTTTTCCTCATATAGATCTTGTATATACGTTGTTAGATTTAAACCTAAATATTTCATATTTTGGTGCTACTGTAAATGATGCTGTGTTTTTAATTTCAAATTCCATTTGTTCATTTCTGGTATGCAGGAAAGCGATTGACTATTGTATATCAGACTTGTATCCTGCAACCTGCTCTGTTGCTTATTAGCTCCAACATTGTGAGGGCCTCTCTCTGACGAGTCCCCTGGGGGCTTCTAACACTCGTCCACACTGAGCTCCAGTGCTTTGCTGGGTGGAGTTCGGGTTTGCCCGCGCTGGCACTGGCTGGTTCCCCTGGCGCTTTCTGCCCCAGAGTCTCTGCTCTAGTGATCTTACTTTGACTGTTTGTATTCACCTGTCTGTTTTCTCCAGTCTTGGGGAGCAGTTTGCCTGGTCGTGCCCTCTCCTCGGGATCCAAAATAGTTGTTGATTTTCAGTCTGTTCAGCTTTTGACTCACTGTTAGGATATCGAGCTCCTTATGTGAGGAACTGGAAACTGAAAGTTGCAGTATTATTTTTTAAGGTAGAAACTTGAGGACAAACTGAGTGCCTAGAAATAGATGATAGTTAAGAGAAATTTTGTTATAGCCATATAAATCTAATGCCAGTCACTAAAACAAGGCTTAGAAATTGTTTTAATTATATGAGAGCATATTTTATTAAATGAAATTAACCACTTTCAAAAAGGTGTATTCAGTATGTTTCCAACTTTGTGTCACAAATACAAATAGGATAAATATGTCGAGAAAATAAGTCATTTAAAATTATTTCCAGTTGGGATGATTATGAACACATTTTAATTTTTTTCTTCGTATTTTTATATCATTTTCAAACATTATACCATTTAAAATGAAAATATACTTTAAAATATAAGTTTGCTTTCATAAAATTCAAGTTGCAAATTAGTACAAATTTCTAAAAAAATTCTGTATGCCCAAATATAAAAATATTATTACATGAAACTATCACACAGTTCCATAAAATAGTGTTTAGTCCTTCAGAACTGAACTTATTTAATTGCTTTGTTAAAGTAGAAATAGAAATAGCTCCATTTGAAAAAAAATAATTCAGTTGACACTTCTAGGCAAATTAAATGTGCCAAAGCTTTGTTTCAAAGTCGTGGTCATTGCATATGCATGCCTTCTTTCTTTATACCACATCTCTTTTAAGCGATAAACTTCACCACAGTGTTGAAGGTTCTAGAGGAAGACCACCAGAGAACAGGACGGTCAGTTAAAAAGTGAGACTGTTGTTACCTTCTGACAGTTAGAAATCATATTACAGTCTTACAGTCTCTTATATAAATTAGTTTTGGTTTGGTCATGAAGAAATAGAACAATAGAGGTGTGAGGGAGGGGATAGGACAGCACTTAGCATCTCTTGACTCTCAGACATGATGTCCTGTGGATCTGGGTTTATTAAAAAATAAAGGGAGAGGGGGATGACTTAGGCCAGAGACTTGCAAATCTTTTTTATGTAAGGGTATCAGAACTATCCTAACTCTTTAAACCATAAATCAAAAATTATTTTTCTTTTTTACATTGAAATTGGATAATGCTTCAGTTGTGGTCACTGGTGAAGAGAAGTAGGGCTTAGATCAACAAACTTGCCTTTAATTTCTAGACTCTCTTCTCTCTTACTAGAGTGTCTTTCTTGATATTGATCTTGGAATAATGATAAAAGTAATGATTTCCTTACTAGACCAACTATGCGGTTTTTAATGAGTCATCAATATACAGAGTGACCATAAAATGTAAAAGCATAGATTACATTCTTTTATATTTTTACAGAGTGAACCTTTTTCTGGACTATAGTTTGTGTATTCACCCTTTTCCCCAGAATTGATGGACGCATTGTAGTGGTATTCTTATACAAATAAAAGGACCTCATGAACAATGGGAAGAAAAATCAATACTTTGCATCAGTGGGACAGGGACTTAAAGCTCTCTATGGAAAGATAGAGGATTCTATAAATGCTTTAGAAATTTCTCTTAGTATAATACTCCCTCATATTGCTATTGATTTTCTAAAAAAGAACTTTAGAAACCCAAGGTGCTTGTAGTATACTCCAATTTTCCTAGGCTCATGAAAGAGTTCTTTTTGTGTTTTTTAAACTGAAGCTTAAAATTATAGCAGGTTGACCTGTTCTATCCTTACAGCCCTCTTGTGAAGGGGGCTTGACCCTCCTTGGCAAAAGCAAGAAGGAACAACACTTTATGCAGTAGTCTGCAGTGTTTGCTCTGCTTATTCAACAGTTCACAGATGCAAGACAGGCCTTTCTGTTGGGTCTCAGACCATATTCCCTTCCATGTACAAGACTGACAGCAAGAATAATTGGACCAACAGGGATCTACAAAACTGCTTGTTTTCTTTACAATGAGTATGTTCAGTCAGTGGAAGAAACCTTTGTTACATCCGAGAAGTTCTCAAGGAAACAGGTTCAAAAGTTTTTTATTTACAACATGTGTCCATCTCCTTGAGATTCCATCCTTTGCTCCACACAGTTTCCTCACAAACTCCTGTCCACAGACATTTGATAAAGTATGAGATTGCTGTCCCACCTATGATTAGTCAGTAATTACTGTTTAATTGGTTGACCTGATAGTTATCTCATGATATTATCATTAACTTGGGCAGGAGACACTTAATCCAGGGAAATTCTGCTTATTTCGGTCTTGAAGCTATAAGTGTATATGTAATTTGGTTTTATCTGCTAATAACCAATGCACATTTTTCTTCTTTATTGTGCTAACTTGAGTAACTCAACAAAATCTTTAAAATATACTCAAATACAGCCATCCATTTTTCTTATACCTTCTAAAGGCTTTTTACCAAATAAAATTGTAATGAATACTACTGTATGAATATAAATACGTTTCATCATATATCACTATTATTTTATCATTAATAAAATGAATTGCCGTATGTATACTTCCAGTGTCCCATCAGACCCATCCTCAGGCAAAGTTGAGATGCAAGGAAATGTTTGTCATTTGAAAGCATTTGTCAGTTTGTCAGTTTGTACATCCTTTCCTCTGCTTTCTTTTGACTGAGTCGAACTCTAAAAATATCTTCTTTCTACAGAAATTCTACTCTTGGGGGATCTGGGTGGCTCAGTTGGTTAAGCCTCTGCCTTCGGCTCAGGGCATGATCTCAGGTCCTGGGATTGAGCCCCGCAGTGTGCTCCCTGCTCAGCAGGGAGTCTGCTTCTCCCTCTCAATGTCCCTCTGTGCTCTCTCTCTCTTTCTCTCTCTCTCAAATAAATCTTTAAAAAAAAAATTCTATTAAAAGTTACCATCAATATATGTCACTTTCTCTGACATAACACTTTATCTCAGTGAATGTGCATTCTTTTTTCTCCCCCACACTGTATTTGCTCTGAGTATTATACTGTCAGTTTTATTCTCTAATTTCCAAAGTTTTAGCTAGTTTTCAGTTGATTTATTTAAGCGAAGTTTAAAGACTACAGTGGTAGTGACTAGTACATTAATATCTTAATTCTTTCAAGCTCTCTCAGTCTACATTTTCACTTGGGACAGCTGAAGAGACTTTAACCCCAAAACTAAAAACCTGAATGATGTTAAGTTGAAACCATGAACTTCCAACGAAATGATTGTCTTGATTATCATGGATATCATTTCTGTCCCTTACGTAGTGTAATGTTTCCAGTTGTCACATTACACGTGATCATCGTGTCTCCTGATGCTCCTTTTTGCTGTGACAGGTTCTCACCATGTGTCTGTTTTTGTGTACCTTCATAGCTTTGAGGAATATTGGTTAAATGTTTGGGAGGTTGTCTCTAGTGTTTTCTCATGACTAGGATAGAGCTGCGTGTCTCGGAGAGGGAGAAAATAGAGATAGTGTCCTTTCATCACATCACATCAGAGGTACACACTGTCAGCGTGACCTGTCACCGTCGATGTAACCGCGACAGTTGGCTTAGGTAGCCTTTGTCAGGCTTCTCTGCTGAATGAGTCTCCCTTCCTTTTCCTGGACGTACTCTTCAGAAGGACGTCACTATGTGCAGTCTCACTCAAGAAGTGGGGACTTGTGCTCTGTCTTTTGAGAATGGTGTATCTTCAGAAATTATTTGGAAATATTATGTGTTGGAGATTTCTTTTTATGATAAAATTTAAATTCTACTCTATTAGCAAAGTTTAGTTATATAATACAGTGCTATCAACTATGGCACCATGTTATACATGAGATTTTTCAAATGTCTTTCATCTTTTACCAACCTCTCCCTGTGGTCCTCACCACATGGAGGTGATACCATGAAGTATCTGTCTTCCTCTGTCTGGCTTATTTCACTTAGCATAATGTCCTCCATTTTCACCTGTGTTCTTGCAAATGATAGGACTTCCTTCTTTTTATTTTTAATTTTTATTATTGTTTGTTTGTTGGTTTCAGGCCTCTAATGTGGGGCCTGAACTCAAGAACCTGAGATCATGACCTGAGCCGAAATCAAGAATTGGATGCTTAACCGACTGAGCCACCCAAGTGCCCCAGGACTTCCTCCTTCTTTAAGGCCAAATTGTATTCCATTGCATATATGTACCACATTTTTTGATTGGTTCATCTGTTTGTAGATACGTAGGTAATTTCCATATCTTGCGTATTGTGAATAATGCTGCAGTGAGCATGGGAGTCCAGATAATTCTTTGAAGTGATGATTTCATTTCCTTTGGATATGTACCCAGAAGTAGGATTTGTGTGGCGCATGGTAGTCCTATTGTAATTTTTTGAGGCACCCCATACTGTTTTCCATACTGGTGTACTAGTTTATGTTCTCGCAAATGGTGCACAGGGGTTCTCTTTTCTCCACAGCCCTGCCAGCATTGGTTATTTCTTCTCTTTCTGATGATAGCCTTTCTAAAAAGTGTGAAGTGGTCTCTCATTGTGTAGGAGATTTTCCCTTTTCTCCAGTTTATCTGTATAATAATTTGTTGAAACCAGTATGAGCTTGGGGGTACTTACATGTTAGATTATAATCCAATACTACTTTATTTTGTTGCTCAGATTGTTCCAGCTTTGGCAATTGGAAGCTCTTTCCGTTTGCTTTAGGGCCCATCTGACACGCTCTCATCAGTGTGGGGTTGTTGGATGCTTTTGGAGTCCTTCCTGTGCTTCCTGCCCAGCTCTAGAATCAGCCATTTCCTCCAGGACTCCTGGTTCCTTTTATTGGAGAATTGCATTAAAAACCAAGTTCTGGGTACTAGATGTGTCCGTTGTTTCTGGAGTGGTGTGGCTTCTAGACCCTCTAAAATGACAGGGCAAGAAAATACATGTGAGCGCATTAGCCGGTGAATATGCACATATCTATATGCATTTTTGTGTGTGACTGTCCATATGTGAAGCTGCACATGAGTTCACACTGATATGTCTGCTTCTGACCATGCACTGCCTGCTTGCTCACCTGTAACCGCCCCTGCGGCACTGGGGGCTTTTGCTCCCCTGTTTGTATTCACATGCATTTGTTAGGGTTCAGTGCATGGTTAGAGTGGTGTCAGAATTGTTACCCGCATCTCTATGGGAAAGGGACTCCTCTAGAATATGAAATAAAATGTGGAGGAATATGTTTGACCTTGCTAAACACACCAGTTTGTCAAGCGGTCTTCACCGCGGGCAGGGTGTAGTTACATTCAGGGAGATGCGGCTGCCCATGGAGGAGAGAGATTTATAGCAGAGTAACCGACGGGACAGCTTTGTGCTGCTGGGGCTTGGGGGGATCCAGCCCCTTCGCGCTGCAAGTCCAGTCCAGGTCTGTCTGGGATGCGGGAGGAAAACAAGCAGGTATCCTTATTTTTAACCGAACATGCTGGCCCCCATGTTCTGTTTAACAGAACACATTCAGTTTTTTTTTAATCATTCTACTGACCTTTCTTTGAGATTTGTGGATTGCATATGCCAGCGTTCAGAAGGATAAAGTAATAGTTCACAAAGCTAGTGATAGATTTATAGAGAGAGAAAAATATTTTGTCCAGTGAGGCCAATGTGAGAAGGACATTTGTCTCAGGTATTTTTGGAAAGAAGGCTCTATGATCTAAGTGTGTAGTGCTAGAGAATGTCAGGAAACGTCTCTAACTCTTCACTTGTGGTCCCCCAGTCCTCCCCCTTGTTGACCTTACCTTAGGGTGTGGCTTTGCCATATCTTCACTGATGTGTTCTTCTGCACTTAAATGCTTCTGCCTTGTCTAATTATTGTCAAAGAATATGTGAAAGCAATTTGTGTGTCTTTGGAAGTTATACAAAGTTAGACATGTTTCTTTCCCTTTAGTATTTGATGGGATTGTAGCCTAGGTTTTTGGTGATTTTTTTTCCCCCTATATTGTTGACAAGCCTCCATTTTATAAGGATATGTTTCTCTTCCTCTGAGTAAAATGGATAGTTACTGTTTTTCTGGCTTACAGTTGTTGCATTTTTCATGCTGAAGGCTTTTTCTTCCACCAAAATGTTATTTTAATGAGACCCGTACTTGAATTCTCTAAGCCCCTACCATTTCCTTGCTTTCTCCCAGTGAATGCAATAATAAGCAGAAAAGATGAGCTTGTTTTGCTTTTCTGTTTTAAATGAAACAACAGGGTTGTTGCCCAGGCACATGGTGATTTTACAGCTTAAGGCATTTCTTTGAATGTTTCTCTGTGTTTTCCTCTGGAGTCTTGGTCAATGAACTTGCCCAAATTCACCACTTTTGGCAGGTTCCTTGTTAAGCTTCTGGGAAGCTCTGATTCCACGTGTAAGAAATAACCACCAGTAGCAAATAATTCATTCCAGACTTCAACGTATCCAGTTTCTTTTGTGAGACATTCCTTTAGTTTTTCCTCTTGAAGCAGCTTCTCTACTAAGAGCTTTCAAAGGGCTTATTTCTTGGGGAAAGAACTAAGTATAATTTAATTCTTTAAAAAATGTCCGTGTGTGCGTGTGTGTGCACATGCATGCACGTGGATGCGTGTATGTGAAACTAAGAGGACATTTATTGGTTTAAACTTACCTGTTACTCCTCTAAATTCTCAAAAACAAATTTTTTATTTCCAATCTTATTTCATTGTTAAAATAAAAAATTTTTGGAGGACTGTATTAGCTAATTTTAGAGCATTGAGATAATGTGATTTCAGGGAATGAGAGTGTGAACATTAGTGCAAGATGCCAGAATTGTAAAATAGCACTGAAGCCAATTTTTACTTTCAAGAAAAAGGAATATTCGTTTTAGAGCCCAATGTGTCAGAAGCATATATTTAGGAAATGCTTTCAGCACCATCCTATGATGTCCTTAGAATTAAGTAAAATTAAGTATTTCTAGAACTGATATCCTACAGACAAGCTACATCAAAGGCACATTTAATCAAGTTACTGGTGCAGATCAATACATATTTTGTGAGAAAATGCCATGTAATTATTAGTATTGAGTGATGAGGGGCTCATAAAACTGATAAAATTTCTGCTTTTTTTTTTTTTTAAATTTCTGCTTTTAATGACTATGTTACATCATTGTAAACATTGGCCACATACCTAAAGGAAAAAAAAAATAGCTGCCATCCTTTTTATTGGTACAAATTAAGTTCCAAGTACTATGTGTAACTGAGGATATTCCCACAAACACTTAATTGAAATGACCTGTGTTTTGCAGGCCGGAAAACACTTGGTGTGACGTTAAGTAACTTAGAGTTGCACAACCAGTAGGTAGATGTCTGAGATCTTGGCCCCCTTTCCCAAGAGTTCCATTCTGCCCATTTAGTGGACACCCCCTGACCTCAAATGCAGTCTGGTTCCTCTGAGTAATTTTCTGCCCACCGACTCCTCACTCTGTGCTGTGTGCAGAGTCGAGCTCAATTCTACACTGAATGCTCTCCCCTACCATCGTAGCTCAAATAACATCTATCATGTTGTTTATAGTGTCTGGTGCAAAATTTTCCCTTCATGCTATGCTTCCAATCTCATTTACGATGATTTTCCCAAACAATTTACATGTGCTCCTCCTCATGGATTTGCTTGTCTTTCTTAATTTTTCCCAGCGCTGTCTTCATAACCTGCATATAAATCCCTTCCACTGAAGTTTCAGCAAGGCCTCTGCTCCCCGCTCTCCCTCCACTCAAATGGCCAGTGCTCCTGGCATCGTTATTCTGATGGGAGCAGCAAACTTACCATTTGATCCTTGCGGTGACTGCGCCCAGGAGCCCATCCACAGCACCTGCAGCGTCTTCCCCATGTCGGGAACTCCTCCGGGCTCTGCTGTGCACGCTCAACTTTGATCTCTTCCTCGGTCTGGATTATGGTCTTTTATTCAATTCTCTATCTTGTACAGACAAGCTACATCAAAGGCACATTTAAATTACTTGCACAAGTGAAGCTATACATCAGTAGCCATTAAGAAAAAAACTTTAAAAATTCAAGAATGAAAAAGAAGAGGATTTAAAAAAAAAATTCAAGAATGAAAAATGTGTTAAATAATGTGGGTAATTCTGCTCACTATTCCACCTGAAGTGTTTAGAATGTAACTTTAATTTTTAAATCCTGCAGAACTACCAAAAACAAGCCAACTACTTTATGTACTGATACTTGGAGAAGAGTAAACTGTGCCAATGCTGGGGGAGAAAACTGGCAGTGTTAGATTTACTGAGAGATAGTGTAGAATATTGGTATTTAAAGTAGCCGTTTTCTAAAGTATTTTTAAGAATAGTTTGGGCATATGCAAACATTTCAATTTCAAAATCAATTTAGAACTTGAACCCAAGAAGGTATGTTATAACTAAAGTATCCCCTGCCCAGCCCCAGATGATTTTGAACTAAATTGGTTTCCCCCCTGGTGTTGATAGCTTTCTCCCCAGATCCTGCGAATGTATTAATCCTTTTCTCCATTCACTGCTGTTCCACATCAGGGGTCACGTGCAGGGTAGGAGTACAACTGTCCTCACTGACTGTTGTCTCAGATTTTGTGACTTACTTTTTATACTACTGGTCTTCAATCTGGGTCGATTCTGCCACCCAGGAGGTATTTGGAAATGTCTGGAGATATTTTTGGTTGTCAGAACAGGGTTGGGGTATGGATGTGGGCACCTAGTAGTTAGAGGCCAGTGTTGCTGCTAAATATCCTATAAGGTACTGGAAAACCCACCACAATAAGGAATTATCTGGCCCAAAATGTCAATAGCGCTGAAGTTGAGAAAACATGGTTTTAATGGATGACATGTTTCCCCCCAGGGGAGCTATGAGCTCTTGAAAGATGAAGGTAGTAGTAGAAATACTTTCGTATTTCCTTTGGGAACCATTTATTGTACCAACAGGTACGTATCAAGGTCTTCCTCTCTGCTGGGCAGTTTACTAAGTGCCAAGCACAAAATTGTGTACAGTCCCATGATGTTGAGCAAAAGATCTATAACTGCTGGTTGAATGGATGCCTTAGGCATTATTCATACCCTACACAGAGCACAAGGCATGGCATAAAAAAGTTGCTATTTGGATTTATGAGTTTTTTCAAGATTAATGGAGGGGAAAAATGGTATATAGCACTTAAAATGTCAGGGAGAGGCACGCTTTATGATAAATATATTGAGGGTATGTATAGGGGGTTATTGTTACAGTCAGTTGTTGATTCTGATTCCTAATATCAAACACATAGTATCTATTTCTAGCATATTTCCCTAAACAATGAATCCTGACCCTTGACAGAAAAAATAAAACAACAATTATGTGGCAGAAATTTCATGTATTTTGGGAAAAATATTCATGAGTATTCTAATCAGGGACTTGGAATACCCCAAATTGATCACTCTTGGGTCAAACTGTGTTAGAGCATAGTCATTTCAAAACTTTGACTCCAGCAGCTAGCTCCAGCTTAGTATATATAATAGCTTACAAGGACCAATACAAAACAAATAGTATTTCTCATTATAATTAGAAGGTAGTGTTTTGGACTTACTTTCATGGTAAAGGCCTCTGACCAACACATCTTGCTAGGAGGGTGTCCAACGTGTTCCAGTTGGCCCAAGAGTTTCTTGGTTTCAGCCCTGGGAGTCCTGTGAACTAGACTCTCAGTCCCAGCAACCTGGGCTGGTTGGTCGTCTGTAGGACAGAGTTACTGCAATACTGGTGAGTGAACTGTGGGAGGTGCTTATTTTTAAAGTACTTGGTATAAGTACAGCTTTTGTCCATGTTTAAATATTCTGGCAACAGTCTGTAGTTGTGTTAGTTGAAGCTTTCGTAAGAAATGCCTTATATGTTCACTGACATATAGAGAGAAATGCAGTGTGAAAAATTCTGTGAATAAAGTCTTAGAGTTCCACGTGTGGTGTTGCTCATTGAGGTTTAACAGATAATTCTTAAGTTAGATATTATATTTCTTGAGTGATTTGATTATAGCTATTGAAGTATCCTTTACCAAGACTAGAGCTGCCGAAATACTGGATGTAAAATTTAAGAATCTGTAAGGGAGACATTTTATTTCACTGTTTGTATGTGGGAGGTGAAAATAAAACATGACCTTATAGGGTATCTGGGAGGATGAAACAAGGTAACAGTAGAGAGTGCCTGGGCTACGTGAGGAGAAGAGTCCATAATCGTGGGAGCCATTATGTAATTGGACACTTCGTCATGATCATTGCAGTTATGACGTTCTCCGGTCACAGATGCATAAACAATTTCACATGGATTTTATGCAGAAGAACAGAGTTGCTGCATCAGTAAGGGTTCATCATTGTTACTATTTCTGTACCCTGTCTGTGCCAACAAAACATTTTGTTAGAGTAGAAGCATAGCTATTGTGATAATCAAAATGGATAGAACTGGCCTTTATTTACATCCCTGGACACCCCAAAAAGCCATCTATTCAGTTTCAGAAATCATAGTTTTTAGACCTCCTTCAACAAAGTTTGGATTATGAGGAGACAGTTAACTTCCAAAAGTGCTCTTATGGTATACTTAGGTCAAGTCATCTTTTTCTCTCTAGAAGTATATTTAATCTTCTGGTTGTCAAAAACCCTGGATTTTTTTTGCAAGCCTCTGGATTTGACTTGAGAGATGTATTTGTCATGCCAAGTGAGCCTCTGATACTGTCTGCTGGCCCTGATAAACCTCTTTAAAGGACCCTCCTGGTGCTGAGGGAAGTTGGTTGCGCTGCTTATAAAAGCAGCATCCTTGAGGGGCTCACGTTCATGGAGCTCTCACCAGAGCCATTCTCATTTCCTCACCTGGTACCTTCTCCTCTGCCCTGTAATCACTCCCCATGTTCCAGCCTTTCTTCTCTTATCTCATTTATTCTCCACTCTTGACTTTGCTTGCAACTGTGACGTCACGTGAACTGGTTACATGTACTAATTCAGATCCTGCCTTTGTGCCATATCAGGTCTTCATCACAGATTGATCATTGAGGAACACTTCCTTAATTAGTCAAATTTTCAGGGCTATACTCTGAAAGCAGCCATTAATGGGCCTGAGTCCTGTGGCTGAGCTCTGGACACTAAAAAAGTTGTGGGGGAGGTATCTTTGTTCTCTTTCTAAGGACACTGAGAATGAGTTACACACCAGGCAAAGCACCTCTCCTCCTCCACCCCATATAAACATGAAAATAGGTAACTTGCTGCATAAAAACTAAAGATTAAAAAAAAAAAAAGGATAGAATGAAATATTTATTCAGGTCCATGCAAAATCAGATATTAATATTAACCTGTTTATTAGCTGGTGTCCAGCAGCAGAATTATCACTACCACAATAGCACAAGTAGTAACAAAAAATTGCAGATTTGTAAAATTCTGTCTATACAAAGCAATTTTTTATATACCTCTTATAAACCCGTTGATCTATGTTTAGGTAGGTACTATCTTTTAGTTTTCTGAGGAAAAATAGAATCAAGAATCGAGAGTATTATTTCAATTCAGGTTTTCTAACTTCAGACCCCTAAACTTTACCAAGGAACCTCTACAGATGAATTCAGAAGGCTGCATCCAAAACTTCCTGAGAATTGATAAAGAAATTGGTTGAAGGTTGAATACACCCTTTAGATAATCTTGAGTTGAGTTGACCTTCAGTTTTTAATCTTCTTATCACTCCAAACCAAACACAGTCCCGAGCAAAGATAAACCGTGGCACACAAGGTTCTGCTATAGCCCTCAGTCTCGTGGGAACTAGTCTGGTTTTGCTGCTGTTGACTGTCCTTCATGCTGGGTTCAGCTCCCAGAGACCAAGACCAGCCCATCTTTATGCTGACAAATATAATAATATGGAGTACCTCGTTGTCAGATCTGATGTTTTGGATATTGCCATCAGTCCATATTATGCACAAACATGTCCTGTTGCTCATTGCTTTGGGGAATACAGCTATCCTGGGGAAAGTTACTTTCTTTGACCCTGGTTCTGATTAATTCCAATTCACACTTACATTGTGAAAGCTCACAGATGCCTCACAGTTAAGCTTGTGGCTTTGTGAAAACACATTTTTTAAACATCTGCTTATTCATTACTTCTCTATAAAATAAATACTGGATAAAAATACTAATTATAGTATTTTCCAAAAGCACAATATAAAACAGTTTTGAAAATAAATTGTATTTTAATTTTAATTAATCATAATTAAATTTCATTTGAAAAATGTATGTGAATGTCATTTATTAGTGTAATGATAGAGGCTTTAGTAGCCTGAAAGATCATTTTCTTTTTTAAAGATTTATTTATTTGAGAGAGAGCAGGAGCAGGGGGAGGGGCAGAGGGAGAAGCATATTCCCCTATGAGCAGGGAGCCTGATACAGGGCTATATCCCAGGACCCTGGGATCATGACCTGAGCCGAAGGCAGATGCCTAACAACTGAGTCACCCAGGCACCCCGAAAAATCATTTTCAGTGTCAGATAGTTACATCAGAATTTGCCTTTTGGCTGTAGGGGGAAATTGGCTTTTTTGCTATTTATGTATTTATTTTTTAAATAGCAGATTTTCTTAATGTAGAAAGGACTCATGTTTAAATGGAATATTCTTGATATTATTCCTCTTTATTAGTACACTTTTTTTTTTTTTTTTGAGAGGGAGAGAGACAGAGAGAGAAGACAGAAAGAGAGGTGGGGGTAGAGAGGGGGAGAGAGAGAGTCTTAAGCAAACTCCACAGCGCAGAGCCTGACGTGGGACTGGATCTCACAACCCTGCGATCATGACCTGAGCTGAAATCATGGGTCAGATGCTTAACCAATTGAGCCACCCAGGCACCCCTACTAATATGCATTTTTATTTACCTGAGTGATTTACTTATATTTGAGTCAGTTCAATCATATTTATACCCAGTTATGAAAAACTTCGGCCATTTGCATGTGGATATAAAATTAGATTATATACTGGTAGCTGTCATGCTTAAAAAAAAAATCAACCAGTAATATGTCTCCAAGAATGTGAGAAAATAGGTTATTGAAAATTGAGATGAAGTTTGCCATAAACCAAGAGAAGGAAGATGTTCATACCTTAACCCAAAAGTGCATCAACCATAACTGTAAAAACATGAAACATCCTCTTTAAAAGCTTTTTCAAAATTCATTTTCATGGGTTTCAAACTTATATTATGTATTTCAAGATCAAATGAACCATATCACTCAAAGTGAAACTCAAGTAAAACTAATGAGGCTTTCCTTCTTTGTGGCCTAAATTGTTCGATTAAATGATATATAATATTTGCATTAAGTTATTCTTTGCTTTATTGAAATCTTATATTTCTGGATTTGACTCTCTCAGGGTTCTTGCAATTCATTACAGAACTTTCTTTTAGCCTTATAGTGTAATAAGATCCACTCAGAAATGTTACTCAGTTGAATTCCTAGATTTTAGTAATTAAGAAAAATTTTAGCATATAATGTTATTTATTCTAAGAACCATTATAAAATGCCTAATTTTTTAAAAAAGATTTTTATTTATTTGATAGAGACACAGCGAGAGAGGGAACACAAGCAGGGGGAGTGGGAGAGGGAACACAAGCAGGGGGAGTGGGAGAGGGAGAAGCAGGCTTCCCACTGAGCAGTGAGCCCGACGTGGGGCTCCATCCCAGGACCCTGGGATCATGACCTGAGCCAAAGGCAGACACTTAAAGAATGAGCCACCCAGGCGCCCCTAAAATGCCTAATTTTTATCATATGCAATTATTAGGAGAATTTTTGATTAAATGAACCTGAGTCAAACAAAAAATACGTATCTTTCCAGTTTTGTTAAAGTCCAAGTTATATGGGGCCACTATTATAATACATATATTTTTATATTCCTAATGATGTATTTTTTATTTATTTAAAGATTTTATTTATTTGACAGAGACACACAGAGAGGGAACATAAACAGGGGGAGTGGGAGAGGGAGAAGCAGGCTTCCTGCTGAGCAGGGAGCCCAACGCGGGGCTCGATCCCAGGACCCTGGGACCGTGACCTGAGCCAAAGGCAGACGCTTAACGACTGAGCCACCCAGGCGCCCCAGGATGCATTTTTTTAAAGATTTATTTATTTATTTTAGAGATACTATTGCACACGGGGCGGGGGTGGTGCAGAGGGAGATGGAGAGAGAGAATCTCAAGCAGATTCCCCACTGAGCTCAAGGGCATGACCCTGAGATCATGACTTGAGCTCAATTCAAGAGTTGGACACTGGGGCACCTGGGTGTTTCAGTCGTTAAGCGTCTGCCTTCGGCTCGGGTCATGATCCCAGGGTCCTGGGATCGGGCCCCGCATCGGGCTCCCTGCTCGGCTGGGAGTCTGCTTCTCCCTCTCCCTCTCCCCCTGCTTGTGTTCCCTCTTTTCGCTGTGTCTCTCTCTGTCAAATAAATTAAAAAAAAAAAAAAAAAAAAGAGTTGGACACTTAATCGACTGAACCACCCAGGCGCCCCAATGATATTTTGCTTAAGTACATCTGAAATCAAATGAATTAGGGAAAAAATTACTTTGGAAGTTTTAGCCTCTCTCTAGTCTAGTACGTTCAAATAGAAATATGTCAGCTAGACATGTAATTGAAAATTTGTAGTAATACTAGAAATTAAACATATATCTAAAATACTATCTTTCAAACACATTACTAATATAAAATTATTAGTGAGAAATTGTGTGTCATTTTTTAGACCTCAGTTTTCAGAAAAAGCATGTATTTCACCCTGTAGTACTCTATAGTACATCACAGTTCACACTGTCCACAGTTTCAGTGCTCAGTAGCCATGCGTGGCTAGTGGTTATTGTGTTGGAAGAGCACCTGCAGACTGTGAGGCAAAACAGAGTGAAATATGGTATGGTCTAAGAACGTCTGTATTTGCACTGTTATCTGACAGTGCCATATGCTTTGTATAGCATTCAGATCTGGTGGGAGTACGTATGGACGGACGGACACACACACCCACCCCCCCACCCCCCTGCATATTTTGGGCTCAGCCCTCCAGAATTGATTTCTTGGTTTGTAAGAAGTCTGACTTCTCTGACTACCAGCCCTTCCTCTGAACTCCAGTCTCTTGTCTCTGTCATTCACTCTCATTCAGGTTAAATGCTGTATTAAGTGACAGTATTTAATGTTAACTGGAGGGTTTTTTTTTTTTTTTGACTCTTAATTTAATCTGACCTGTGTGTGATATGCGTAGGTATAATGCTGAGTTTTAAAGACTCCCTGTTAGCTCTTTTTGAAAGGCAAGTTTCAGTTTAGTATTCTAGAAGTCTGCTTTTGTTCTCACATAAAACACTATAATTAAGTTGTTAGCTGTAGAATTATAAGAATTCTTTTTTTTTTATTCTTATGTTAATCCCCATACATACATCATTAGTTTTAGATGAAGTGTTCCATGATTCATTGTTTGTGCATAACACCCAGTGCTCCATGCAGAACGCGCCCTCCTCAATACCCACCACCAGGCCAACCCATCCCCCCACCCCCCTCCCCTCTGGAACCCTGCCTCTTTTTCAGAGTCCATCGTCTCCCATGGTTTGTCTACCCCTCTGGTTTCCCCCGCTTCATGCTTCCCCTCCCGCTACCTTCTTCTTCTTCTTTTTTTTTTCTTAACATATATTGCATTATTTGTTTCAGAGGTACAGATCTGA
>NC_138374.1:75472270-75533431 GCF_054177405.1 Leptonychotes weddellii | reverse complement strand
ACTGTCCCGGAGGGTTCCACCCCCCGCTTAGCCACCAGAGTGACGTCCCTCAGCGGAGCAGACTTTTAAAAGTTCCGATTTTGTGCTCCGCGGCTCTATCACTTGCCAGAAGCGGCCGACGGAGGTCCCTCCCCCGCCGTCTATCCTCCCGAATATCGCCTCGGATTCACTTCTCAGCACGTCCTACCTTCCAGAAAGTGGTCGCTTTTCTGATGAGAGAGTTGTTGCTCTTCTTTTCTTCAATCTCCTGTTGAGTTTGTAGGTGTTCAGAATGGTTTGATCCCCATCCAGCTGAACTCCCGAGAGGAGACGAAATCCAGGTCTCCTACTCCTCCGCCATCTTGCTCCGCCCCCCGAATTATAAGAATTCTAAAAAAGAAAGTTTACCTAATACTGAAACAGTGATGAGTTAGCATGCTAAGTTTATGGAATAGCAAAAATTCAATGAAGTTTAGACTATTGATTTTTAGTGATTAAAATATTTTCAAATACTTTCCAAAATATAAGTATAAAATGTATAAAATTATACTTTTTAACTCAAACTATTTTAGTACCCTGTAGTTCCAATGTCTGATACATTATGATTAGTATCTACTTAGAATTCCAAGTACATGACACTTACATGTATATCAGTAGTTGCTTATTAAATTTTACATTTGACCATTTTGCACATTGATAAACAAGGTAATCTGTATAAACAAGTCTGCTTTTGTTGGCTTAATGTGAGAAAAAAAAAGAGGACTTAAAAAATAGTAATGGGAGGCAGAGTTTAAGGAAAAACAGAGAACATAAGCACAAAAGATTATTTTTCGCACCAAAAGATCTGATTATCATGGAAGTCATAACAGGAGTTAGTAAATTTACTTACAATTATAGATTATTAAAATGTGCATGAAGAAATAAAATAAGCAAGGGTTAGCTAGTAATCCTTTCATTTACTCATCATGTGTTATTGCTTTGTCTGTTGTTATTATGTATTGAAAAAATGTTCTGGGGAAATTGGAGACTTAAGGATTACAAATCAACTACATTTATGGAATATAATACTTTGAAGAAAGTTTGACAGTCTTGCTTGATAAAGAGGAATAAAATCTTTTGGTAATTGAGTTCTAAAGTTTCTGAGAACTCTGTTTGGCACAAAGAATTATTGGATCACTAGGATAATTTCAGAAGATACTATGGAAGGTATGGGAATTCACAGAACTGAGTAGGCCGCTCTGTCTCATGGTGTGGCTAATTACAGCACAACTCCTCACTTCTCACCCTCCTTCCTGTCTGAATCAACATTCTTTGCCATGTGCCTCACAGCTTCTTCCACTAACGAGGAAAAGTAGATGTTCCCACCCCTTGACTTTGCAAGTTTGACTATAAGATTTGCTTTGGCCAATCGAATGTTAAGAGGTGGGATTTGACTGCACGGTCGGAAACTGTTTTCAGATTTGGGAATCTTCCCTCGTGCTCTTGCCATCACCAGGAGACCACATACCTGAGCTGACTGACTTGTCTTCTGAGAATATGAGTGATGTGTGGAGCCGGTGTAAGTCTAGTCTAGACCAGTCATCCCTTAAATAGCCTGCAGACTTGTGAGCTAAATGAATGCTTACTACTCACAATAAATGCTAGCTCATCTTATCGAAAGCAGACTAATTTTAATGACGGACGAGCAATCAGTGGTTGGACATAGGAGGTAGGTTAGTGGTGGGTAGAGAGGAGCAGGAGGGAGGGTAGCAGAGGACATGAGGACACTTCTCAGAGTGATGGATATGTTATCTCGACTGTAGCAGTGGTTTCACAGGTGGTGTCGTATGTCACGTTGATCACATTTTACTCTTTGGATATATGCAGTTTGATGTGGGCAGCATGTTGGGGCCACATAATTACTTGACTCTAAGTAGGAGGGATTCGGACCCTTTCATCCTCTGGTTCCACCATGATGGCTTCACTATGAAGTGTAATTTTGAATTCTGATACAATTTCTCCATTCCTATATAAGTGCTGTTTAGATTTCATTTATTGCTTGAACAAATGTTTATCAGTCACTAGCTGTGTTCCAGGCCCTATTCTAGGCTTTGAGGAGATAAAGTGAATGAAATAGTCCAAAATATCTGCCCACATGGAACTTAAATTGTTAGAGGTGGAAGAAACATAAGCATGAAGTAAATACTAAAATATCGTATACATTCAGTTTGATCAGTCTTAAATGAAAAAAAAAAGGAAAATAAAAGGAGGAAAAAACGGGGATAAAAGAGTATTCAGGAATGGAAAAAATATTATGGTTTTCTAGTTATGCAGATTAGTTATATCCTCTGTAATAGGTAATCAAGGCATGCTCTAAATGAAACAAAGTTTGTATGAAATTCCAAACATATTCATTATTAAATGAACATTTATTAAGCACATATTTGTGCTAAGCAATAGGAAGATCCGGAATGATGTGGGAGTATTCATTTTGGAAATATTTAGTACATGTGCATAAAAGATAGAAAATAGTTTCAAAATTAAAAAGAGGATTATAGTCTCAAATGTCTTCAGGAATTATATAGCTAAACAAAACCTGCAGGATACAGGTACAAGACTGTTGGAGACGTTGCTGGCAAATGATCTTGACAGGGCATGACCCAGATGAAGGCATTTTATGTGCTATATTTTCTTACCGTTTTTAAAAGATTTACTTATTTTTTATTTTTAAGAAGGTTTTATTTTATTTTATTTTCTTATGTTAATCACCATACATTACATCATTAGTTTTTGATGCAGTGTTCCATGATTCATTGTTTGCGTATAACACCCAGTGCTCCATTCAGTACATGCCCTCTTTAAATAAATAAATAAGATTTATTTATTTTATTTATTTATTTATTTATTTATTTATTTTTTATTTATTTGACAGAGGAGACACAGCGGGAGCAGGAACACAAGCAGGGGGAGCGGGAGAGGGAGAAGCAGGCTTCCCGCGGAGCAGGGAGCCTGATGCGGGGCTCGATCCCAGGACCCTGGGATCATGACCTGAGCTGAAGGCAGACGCTTAACGACTGAGCCACCCAGGCGCCCCAAGATTTATTTATTTTACAGTGAGCGAGCACTAGTGTGAGTGCGAGTTGGGGGTGGCGTAGAGGGAGTGAGAGAGAGAAAATGTCAAGCAGACTCCCCACTGAGGACGGAGCCCAGGACTCCAAGATCATAACCTGAGCTGAAATCAAGAGTCGACCGCTCTAACCGACTGAGCCACCCAGGCACCCTCCTGTCTATCTTTAAACATTTGACAGTGTCTGCTAAGCACTGAAGGTTTGCATGCAAGTATAGGCCTTCAACTCCCAGGCTTTAGCTTATGACCGTATACAGTTGACCCTCCCACCCCTGCAGCCCAAAATCTACCTATAACTTTGGAATCCCCCAAACCTTAACTACTAACTGTTCACTGAAAGCCTTACTGATAACATTAATGGTGGATGAACATATATTTTGTATGTTATATGTATTATATTAATGTATTCTTACAATGAGGTAACTAGAGAAAAAATATTAAGAAATTCATAAGAGAAAATACATTTGCAGTACTGTACTGTATTTATAAGAATATCCCCATCTAAGTGGACCCTCATAGTTCAAACCCATGTTGTTCCAGAGTCAACTGTATGTTTAAATGGTGGTATCTCTATTAGTTGTGAGTTAATCTCTTCAAGGAAAGGATACAATCTCAGTGATTAAACAACAGCAACACCTTATTTATTCTTCATGCAGGGTCCATGGCAGTGCTCTTAGTTGGGTGGTGGCGTATTTGCTATCTTCCTAGTAAGCCTGAGGGACCCTGCTCCCTTCCTGTGCAGACTTTTCTAGATCCACTTGGTACACATGGGCTATGGCCCCCTGTGCTTTTCAATCTCTTTCCCCCAAACAGGGACAGCATTTCTCTTACCAGGCTATCTGCACATACCTGACTATCAGTCATAGACTAAAAGCATCTCGGGGACATGAGGGCAGATCTCAAGGGGGATAAACACCATCTTCTGATGTTTTCACCAAGTGAAGGTTTGTGTTGTCTCCAGGCCAGAGGAAGCAGCTTTCTTAAAGTGTGAGGGGCAAGGATTTCTTTATCACAGATTGCTCAGGTAAATTTGGGGGTTTGCAGATCTCAAAACATCCAACCAAATAGCCCATCCTAAGTTGTAAGGTCTGACTTCTTCCCTGCTATTGTTCTGATTTTTAGCAGGACACTTGTAAGGGCTATTTAATACGTGTTTTTTGTTTTTACCCTCACACCGTCAGAAGCATGAGGTCCTTGTTACTGTCTGCTCAGAGGGTGATCCGGTTTCATCAAATCCAGGTGAGGGTTCTAATTCTTAGGATCATTTCTGGTATGAGTTGTTTTAAGATCGATCCTTCCAGTATGAGACTCTCACATACGTTTGTGTGTTCCAGTCTAGTATTTATTTGGAAGGTGATAAGTGAGTGTAAAAGTAATAAAAGTAAGTGACAGTAGCCAATAAAAGGCTTTGTTTAGTGGGTTACAACTCTAAGCAACTGGGATTTTAGAATTTGTTGTTGTCACTTGCAGCCAAACTTAATTCTAGGTAACAGAGTCAGAGGACATTTCTGTTGTTTGCTACCAAGAATTATGACTGGTGAGGCACATTTGTTGAATTACATCAACTATAAAATAGTCCCTATGTACTGAGTGTTCTCTGTTGTAACCGGCACTGTGCTAAGGATTTTATACACAGTATCATTTGATCCTTCCAATACTTCAGTAGAAGTACTGTTACCCACCTTTCACAGAGGATGGATTTGAAGCTCAGAGGGTTGCCTCAGTTTCCTGGGGTCACACATTCATTAAGTGACAGGACCACATCCTACATACCGATCTCCCTGATGAGAAAGTTGTACCTCGGCTGCTGCACCTCGCAACTGATTCTATAATAATAAATCCACACTCTCATTGAGATGAAATCTTTCTTGCTCTAGCTTAGATTCTTTGTGCCCAACCAATGTCATTTATCATGTACCTCTTCATCTGAAGGCTTAAGAAATACTTGATGGTAATAGTTACTCTATCTTCTGATCCATCAGGATTCTTTTTACAGGCAAACAAATCTTTTGTTTCTCATTTTATTGTTTTTGTTACCTTAATATACTCATGCTGTAGATTATGTCCTGATAAGTACTGTCCAGAATGAAATACAAAATCTTGTGAATGGCCTTTCTGTCTGGTATATAATAGGATGATCGCCTCTCTTGTGGAATGTAAATTAAGACAACCATTGCTTGAACTTATACTTCTGAATTGTGTTGAATAAATTTAGTTTTTAACCTTTTCATATGAACTATTGTTTAGCTAGCTTTCTCCATTCTGAATATACCACTTTTTAGACCCAAGTGTAGGATCTTGAACTTATCACCATTTTTATTTTATGAATATTAATGTTTTGCTTTAGATCTGCCAGTATCTCTTTTAATATGTTATCAAACATGTTCAACAGCCTTCCAACTTTGTGTCTTCCTCAAATATAAACAAATAGACTTTTTTTTTTAAAAGATTTTATTTACTTATCTGACACAGAGAGACACAGTGAGAGAGGGAACACAAGCAGAGAGAGCAGGAGAGGGAGAAGCAGGCCTCCCACTGAGCAGGGAGCCCGATGCGGGGCTCAGTCCCAGGACCCCGGGATCATGACCTGAGCCGAAGGCAGATGCTTAACGACTGAGCCACCCAGGCGCCCCTAAACAAATACACTTTTATACCTTCTCAGGGTTATGGTAAATTGAAGCAGGCTAAACATAATAGTTGAAATGTCCAATTTAAAATTGATTATAAATTGTACTTGAGTATTATAATTTAATATTGATTAAAATTTTATTAGACAAGCACAAAGCCCATGTCTCTCTCATAAAACTATTTTGGAAAACTTATTCTTTGCTCAAATTCAGCTTTACTACTTGTAGCATATTTCCAGAATCTCTAAGTATGGTAATGAGTATATAAAAAGCAAAGAGGGAAAGTGGCTCATTAATTAGTTTTTAGAAAACTCATTTCTGTAATTGCAGATATGATAAATTGTCATCTTAAATAGCCATTCTACAATCTTATTTTTGGCTTACTTTAACTTCACTGATGCATATTATGCGGTGTCCGCCTTCATCTTTTTGGAAAACTGATCCTTTGCCCATCTTTGGCTTTCTGACTCCTCTCCTGTTCTTTCCAACTCTGTAATGATCACATCTGCCGAGAGTCAGTTTGCGATCCATCTTTCCATTCTGGCCAAGACGTGGATTCGTGTGTCATGTAAAAGCTGTCTCACAATTCTTCAACTGTAGGAAAATTGAGAGTCCTCTCAGTGATATTCAGTCACTCTATTTTAGACAGAAAATCATGTTCCTAGATAGAGAAGATAAAAGCCAAATAGTAATAGAGAAGTTTGAATCTGTTGTTAATCAGCTCTGAGTACTATACCTATGGCTTCCTGGTAATTTTGGGAAACCTCCAAAATTTTAACTTTTTCATTGAAGCAGTATGTTATCAATGTAGAGAAATTTGAAAATAAAGACATAAAATTAAGACCACTCTAGACGTGTGTGTATGTGTAGATATGTATGAACATTATTATGTTACTTTTATGCATACTGGGTGTATATTAAACATATAACTGGTATGTAATTATATTTCTTGATGGCCACATAGTATTTCATCATGTGCATTTACTATTATTACTTTACACATGTGGCTGGACATTTTGATTATTTCCAAAATAACACATTTTAAAATAATACTTATTTAAATACAAATACATATTTCATGTTTATTTTTTAAAATTAAGGTTCTTATTTTACCACCCAGAGGATATGCTTGTGAAATTATGGCTAAAATCATATGTCAGTATTTTATTTAAAATTGTTCTCCAGATTGTCAGTGATTTTTTTTTAGTTTCAGAGGTAGAATTTAATGATTCATCAGTTGCAGTGACCCAGAGCTCATTCCATCAAGTGAGAACTGGGATCTGAGACAAGCCATAGGGATTCATAGTTGTTCGGTAGGAAGAGAGAGAGAACAATAGATACGGAGAAGCAGTTTATGAATCACTTGAATTCCCAGTAGAATCTGGTCCTCTGTTTTTCTGGTGGGTCCTTTAAAGGATCCTTTTCACATAACCTTGGGCTATTAAAAATTGAAGCAGATCTTTGTCCAGCCTCAGTGGTTCCCAGGGTCTTCATTGAGATAGCTCCGCTGTGTGTGGGAACTTCAGCAGCTCCAGACCAGGACTCTCTGTGCTTCTGTCCGTGAGGCTTGATCACCCAAGGGTAGCCCTCTCTTTGCTGGGGTTTACGAACACTCAGGCTTCATCATGCTGACATCTGATAGACTCACACATTATGTAGAAGAGTTTTATCCTTTCCCACTGCTCTACTACACTCTTATTTCCTCCCAGTATTCTCAACACTTGTTTGAACACTGTGGAAGTTAAGGTATTTCCTTTAATAAATTAGAACTATTGTATCAAACATACTTTGAAAGAAAATTAACATTGCTTTAATTTATTCAAACATTCTAATGGGAAATGGATATGTAATATTAAATCAATGTGTTTTCAAAGGTTACTCATTATTAGCTTTCATTCTGACGTTTACTCTATTTAATCACAGAGAATTAGAAAGATTCAGCTTTGTAAATATAAATATAAATGTGATTCAGCTCAGAAAATATACAGAATAATAAATGAAAAATAAAGTCTATCTGAAAGGCTCTGAAAATATATGATGACATCAAGTTCGGCTCTCTGTGAACTGCAGACATTATTGCTCACATGTATCATGGCTTGATATTGAGCAAAGATGTTTTATATTGAACAAAGGCATGAGTATGATTAAAGTTGAATATCTTCCATTACAGAAACATATGAAGCATATGCTGTTGGAAACCAGCATCTGATAAATATATCACAAGTCTCTATGCACCTTAGTCATAGGTTGGCATAATAAAAATGGACATATACTTCACTTTATTTTATTTTGCTGGAATCCTTCCCTAATTCTCCACATTCACAATTGGGGCCAGCCTAGATCTTAACTCTGACTTTGATGTAGAGTTTAGCTTAGCTTTGACTTCTTTCCAATGACAAATTTGAATGTCTTCCCAAACGTTACATGACTTAAGGTAGGAACGCAAGGATACTTTATTATCCTAAATGTTTTAATAATACACTACTAAAATCAAAGAGGGAAATGTCCAAAGACATCTTTTTCTGGATATTAGAATGATAATCTTAATTAATTCAAAATATAAGAACGTATTGTTAATATAGTGGAGAATCGTATATCAAATAGCCAAATCATATCTCATCATTAGTGAAATAGTAACCATAACAATTTACAACCTTCCTCATTGAAAAATTTTCAATAATCTAGGGGTTCCTGGGTGGCTCAGTTGGTTAAAACGACTGCCTTCGGCCCAGGGTCCTGGGATCGAGCCCTGCATCGGGCTCCCAGCTCGGCCGGAAGCCTGCTTCTCCCTCTCCCATTCCCCCTGCTGTGTTCCCTCTCTCACTGTCTCTTTCTCTTTCTCTCTCTGTCAATTAAATAAATAAATAAAATCTTAAAAAAAAAAGAAAATTTTCAATAATCTAGGAATGCTACATGCAATAGACATTTCCTACTGACTTAAAATACATATTAGCATAGGAAAAAGAGTCAACTTTTTTTTTTTTTTTAAAGATTTATTTATTTGACAGAGACACAGGGAGAGGGAACACAAGCAGGGGGAGTGGGAGAGGGAGAAGTAGGCTTCCCGCTGAGCAGGAAGCCCAAAGCGGGACTCGATCCCAGGACCCCGGGATCATGACGTGAGCTGAAGGCAGACGCTTAAGGACTGAGCCACCCAGGCGCCCCCAGAGAACTTATATATTAAGGAATTCTATATAATTTTGTTTTAATCTGTATACTGCAAAGCTGTTTTCTCTTTTTAATTCCTCCTAACCAGATCTTTGCACATTCATATTTATTTATTTATTTATTTATTTATTTTTAAAGATTTTATTTATTTATTTGAGAGAGAGAGAATGAGAGACAGAGAGCACGAGAGGGAGGAGGGTCAGAGGGAGAAGCAGACTCCCTGCCGAGCAGGGAGCCCGATGCGGGACTCGATCCCGGGACTCCAGGATCATGACCTGAGCCGAAGGCAGTTGCTTAACCAACTGAGCCACCCAGGCGCCCCTGCACATTCATATTTAAAATCAGAAACAAAATAAAGCTATTGATATATTTATAAAATCCTTATGATAATTTTAAATCTTTACAATGAGCTTACATTACTTTTAAAATCAGAATATACAGTAAAGGTTTTTTTGAGAAAGGATTTCAGTGAACAAGTTCGACAAAAATATTTTGAAAAATATGAATATTGTAGGATTTTCCTATTTAAAAGAGTATGATGCTGGCATAGAAATATATTGACTTTTAAATTTTTTATTGGCTTACAGCAACAGTGACTTATTTTTATTCATATTTTGTTGTTTGGGAATGGGGCCTTCGCTAGGTGGCTCCTCTTCTGCCCTTGGTAGAGGCGAGGGTGGTGAGCATTACTAGCTTCCGTGGGCAGTAGGGCTGGACTTCAACTTTCCGGAAAGTTCACATGTTGGACTGCTCAGCACTCCTCTGTGCTTCTGTCTTCTTCCATTACTGTTGTCTTGATTGATTGCCAGCATCTAGCTAGAGCTTCTGTTCTGCAGGGCAGCTTGGTTTTCAGTAATAATAATATTTTAAACCATTAGTGCACATATTGTTTATTTTATAAGTGGAGAACATCATTAAGTAGGAGGAAAGCTAAGAGATCAGCAATGTGAAGAGATTCGAGTTAGGGTTCAGATATTGCAGTTCCCCTCTCCTCTTGTTAAGTACAATTTGGTGGCTTTCAGTTTCTCAAATGACTAACTTTTCCTTCAGTATGTCTCTGTTTTATTTGTGTGGGACTTTAATAATGGTCTATCAGATGAATTTTGTTTAATAGGTTAGATAGCAGGATTTAAACTCTCAATAGGAAATTCCTACTCAGGGACTGAAATTTAGGTTTCTAGGCCTTTTAATAGGCCTTTTAAAATTTTGTGTATCAAAGATCAGTGCCTTCTCTGGATGGCACTAGGGTTTACTTACTAAATGTACCGGTTTAGGGCTCACTTCTTGTTCTGTCTAAAAGATTCCCAGGTCTTGGGATTTATTTAGAGAATATTATATTCAAGTAATTCTTTTGGATGAAGGGGAGAATATGTGACCCCAAAATATGTCACTTTAGCACATGTATTATTTTGAGCTGACAGCCATCAAGATCTAGCAGCCTCAAGAAAATCTTTTTACCTCTCCCTAAACTACCTAAAATAACTGAGATGGGGGTGGGGACTGGCTCTGAGAGCGCTATTCCCAGAGATAACGTTTATTTGAATGACCTGTCTGTATGGCAGGGCAAACATCTGATCACCAGACATCTGCTCTTCGTAGTGTCCTGTGAATTACCCTCATCCCTCCTGCCCTTTGAAGCCCAGGCCTCCACACATTCCTTAGCTCAGGATGACACAGAAGCCTCGACCTCACCTCCTGCTCTTGGGTTTCATAGTTTTATGGGGCTCCTATATGTACAAAATTAAGTTTGTTTTTCTTCTGTTCATCTGTCTTATGCCAATTAAATTATTAGACAAGCCAAAGAACCTAGAAGAGTAGAAAAAAAATTTTTCCTCCCCTGCGTGGACTTCCCAGAAATTTAATTTGGTAAGATTAAGCTATGGCAAAAACTGAGATGATATATTTTAGAAAATACAGGAAAACTTTAAAAAGCCTATACCAGTTGTTTTTGTACTTTTATAATGTTGTTTATGATACAGAGGAGATAAGCAGAATTAAGCTTTTTGAAAAACTTTTCCAAATTAATTTACATTGCAGTTTCTAAAATTATCCTGTCCACTGATTAATCTTAATACAGGCATACTTGTGTCCTACTGTGCTTTTTCCTATTGTACCTCATCGACTGCATTTTTTACACATTGAAGGTTTGCGGCAACCCTGTGTTGAACAAGACTATTGGCACCATTTTTCCAATAGCATCTGCTCACTCTATGTCTCATTTTGGTAATTCTTACAATATTTCAAACTTTGTCATTGTTGTTATATTTGTTACAGTGATTCTGTGACCAGTGATTATAAATCACTGAAAGCTCATATGATGGCCAGAATTTTTTAGCAATAGGGATTTTTAATATTAAGGTATGTAAATTCTTTTAGACATAATGCTATTGCAAACTTAGACTACAGTATAGACTACAGTATCATATAAACATAACTTTTATATGTAGTGGGAAACCAAAACATTCATTTGACTCCCTTTATTGCGATACTCACTTTACTGTGGTCTGGAAGTGAATTGTTAATATCTTTGAGATCTGCCTGTGTTTTCTTAAATAAAAAAAACCCCAGAAAACATACAGTATTTAAAATTCATGAAGACAAAAATTAACAAAATCTCTCAAGAACAGGTAGTCATACCTGTTAAAAAAATTGAACTCATAGTTAAAAACCATCCAACAAGAAAACTTCCAATCTAGGGGCGCCTGGGTGGCTCGGTCGTTGAGCGTCTGCCTTCGGCTCGGGTCATGATCCCAGGGTCCTGGGGTCGAGCCCCACATCGGGCTCCCTGCTCTGTGGGAAGCCTGCTTCTCCCTCTCCCACTCCCCCTGCTTGTGTTCCCTCTCTCGCTGTGTCTCTCTCTGTCAAATAAATAATAAAATCTTTAAAAAAAAAAAAAAAAAACTTCCAATCTAGATTTTTTTCCAGTGGCAAATATCTAACACTTAAAGATGAAATAGCACTCATTCTCCATAGTCTCTTCCAGAGATTAGAAGAGGAGGAAACCCTCTCAACTCATTTAGTGAGACTAGCATTTTCCTAATGTATTACAAGGTATTATAAGAAAAGTAAGGGGGGACGCCTGGGTGGCTCAGTCGTTAAGCGTCTGCCTTCGGCTCAGGTCATGATCCCGGGGTCCTGGGATCGAGTCCCGCATCGGGCTCCTTGCTCGGTGAGGAGCCTGCTTCTCCCT
Source organism: Leptonychotes weddellii (assembly GCF_054177405.1). NCBI lineage: Eukaryota > Metazoa > Chordata > Mammalia > Carnivora > Phocidae > Leptonychotes > Leptonychotes weddellii. The sequence continues at coordinate 75,521,361 of NC_138374.1, read as the reverse complement.
CTCCCTCTGCTGCTCCCCCTGCTTGTGCTCTCTCTCTCTCTCTGACAAATAAATAAAAATCTTAAAAAAAAAAAAAAAGAAAAGAAAAGTAAGGGGCGCCTGGCTGGCTCAGTAGAGCATGCAACTCTTCATCTCCAGGTCATAAGTTCAAGCCTCATGTTGGGCATGTAGCCTACTTGAAAAGCAAAATACAGGCCCAAATTCCTCACGAACAAAGATATAGAGGTTCTCAGTAAAATTAGTAATTTAAATCCACAGCCACTTTGCAGAGCAGTTTAGCAGTTTCTTATATGGTTAAACGTACATTTATCATATGACCCTGGAATTCCCCCTCCAGAAATATGAAAACTTTGGTCACATATGTATCAGTATGCAAATGCTTATAGTAGCTTTATTCACAATCACCAGTAGCTGGAATCAAGCCAGATCTCCTTTAACCAGTTATGGATAAGCATCCATGCAATGGCATAGCACTGACTGATAAAGAATGAAGTATCAGTTCATAGAATAGTAATGAATCTTCAGCATGTTTGAGTGAGAGGATCCACACTCAGACAGCTACCTGTTGTATGACACTGTGGGATAGGAGGAGCCCTAGGGAAGGGGCTGACTAAAGGGGAGTCAGGACATTCTGGCAGTGATGGAGCTCTTCTCTGAGAGGCTGTGATGGTCAGTACATGACCCTGTGCATTTGTCAGAACTCAACAGAGTAAAAATCACACGTTAGGTGAATAAACCATGCTGACGCCGCTGCTGCCCAAGGGCACAGTGTCTGAGATGAGCAGGAGCTCCGGGGCAGAGGTTGGGGAGGGCGCAAGTGGAGGGGAGGGGACGGGGTGGCCCCACCTGACCCTGCTCAGGGCCTGCTTCTCTCCGCAGCTCACAGTGGGCGAGGACCGAGCTGTGCTCCTGGGCGACAAGGACTCCAGCGGGTGCAAGGCCAGCTTCACCGGCGACAGGGCCCTGGATGGCAGGGCACGTCTGGCAGCAGGTAGGGGCAGCCAGCCTGGGGTTGAAGCGGGGTGGGACGGTGCGGCAGGTGGAGGTGAGGCCCAGCTCCTCCATAGGGAGGCTCTAAAGAAAACTTCCTGCAACATTCTAAAAATAGATCAAGCAGGACTTGAAGAGAATTTGGATACAACCCATAGGCATGGTGAGGGGTGTGGAGAAGAAAGGAGCTAACCTGAGTAACTGGAAAACTCTAACTGGCTGTTGTGTGGCTAAAGACCATGCACTCTGCACATACACTGTGATCTAGTAGTTAGATTCGTTTTTCACAGAGCTGTGCCTAGCATTTCTGGAACCATGTGTACGCGTAGTGGGCTTGATCAAGTCCAGAAGTACACTGTAACAGTGAGACACTGGGCTCTGGTGAGCGCGTAAGTGGTTACAGAGGGGGAGGCTGGAACCCACCCCGTGACACTGGGTCGATGTGGAGGCTTCTACATGAATGTCTCATGTATATGTAATGTACAGGGTCTCAGGTACAAAACCAATAGAGACGCATACGGATATGCAGGGCAGCAGGTTAGTATATATACATGCTAATATACGTGCTATATGTATCGCATGTTTGGTATATTTATATATGTCTCCCAGAAACTGTTGTAATGAGCAAAACCAATGGAATAGATCCCAATTTCCAATAGATAAATCAGGCTTCTATGGAGAATCTGTAGATTGCAGGACTGGACAGAGAATACAAAATTAAACCTGGAGTATCTTACGGTTCCTGAAAATAAGGAAGTGATCGGAAGTAACTAAATTAAAGGATGTCATCATATCAAAGGACATTGAAGCCAGTCTTAAAGGGCTCCCGATGGCCAAACCTGGAACAGTCGTATTATTGACTACACCCCTTTCTGCATACCGGAGAGGACACCGTGGTGAAGGCTAGTTACTATTCAGCCCAAACATATAAACACGTAACAACCTCTCTATAGAGATAATACTTGGAAAAAACTATCAGGTCATTGATCGTTCCATGAACTATGTCATCTAATCTTCAACAATTGTATTTCAGAAGTCTCACAATTTATGCATAAGAGAACAAAGATATGACAAAGTTTAGAAATTTGCTTGTCACTTGCTTGACATGGTGGAGCAAAAATTCAGAGTTTAGATTGCATCTCTTCTTAAAGTGTGCTTTCAACTTATAAATTCCAAGATAGTCTTACTTGTCTTATATGTGGAGTGAAAGTAGCTTCGGTATTTTGCTTACCAGAGCATTCATTTAATCCATTATATTCTTCATAATCATTCAGAGGGAAACATAGCCTGTCAACAAAGAAATTCGTATGACAAGGTTAAAACAAATATAATATCAGCAATGGAAATAAAGTACTGGAATTAAGTATTCACTGTTACTATAATCAATATTCATTCAACGAATATTTATCATGCATTCATGTACTTACCACTGTTCTAGGAAATAGGACATAGGAATTTTAAAAAGAGAAATTTCTGCCTTCTTGAAGCTTACATTGTAGTTGTCATATATGGGAAAGAAACAAACACCAGTTAAATAATGTACCAGATAAGATTATGGTGATGAATTTTGTCTAAGAGTTGGATGTAACTTCTTTATAGGACTAAAGGTTTTTCGTAGTGCAAAAGCATTCATTCTTGAAAGCTTTTTGGGTATTTTGTTGGGTATGGTATAGACTAGCTACCTCTCTGAACTTAATCTAAAGAGACTTTACATTGATACAGGTTTGGAAAATATGCTTACTTTCATCTAAATCTGTGTTGTCCAAAAGATCATCCCTACAAAATTCTGTTTTGTGAAAACAGGTTGCTGTCTGTTACTAAATAAGGGGAACATGTCCACATATAAGACAAATAAGACAAATACTCCATCATTTAAAATGCAGTGGAATTGATATATAACAGGAAATATATACGGTGTATTGGAATATTGTATGTACTGTCACCCGTCTTCCATTAAGGGCAATCTGTGTTTGTTTTGAAGAGTTTCTTACAAGGACTTGACACATGATTTGGAAAACAGGATGGTGACTGATGGTAGGTCTTCAGAAGAAGATGAACATGACTATTCTGCACTGAAACAAGGGCAGTATTTGAGACTCAGGGGTGGGGAGGACCCGGTAGAGGGTGTGGGGATAGATTACTGCTTGAGCTAGTGGCTACAGGATGGCCTAAGTGGACAGTAAGAAAAGTGAAGCCTACTGCTTAATTTGAACTCACTGGTATTACTGGAAATGGGCACATATTTAATAAACTTTGATGACATCAGTGCAATGCATGGCAATGATATGCATTGAAACAAGAGGAGATCATGTATCTCAACAAACTGGTAAGAAAGAAACAGTGGTTTTTTTTTTTTTTTTTTTTTTAAGATTTTATTATTTGACAGACACAGCGAGAGAGGGAACACAAGCAGGGGGAGTGGGAGAGGGAGAAGAAGGCTTCCCGCTGAGCAGGGAGCCCAGTGCGGGACTCCATCCCAGGACCCCGGGATCATGACCTGAGCCGAAGGCAGACTCTTAACGACTGAGCCACCCAGGCGCCCAAACACTATGTATCTTTTAAAGTCTAATTTATCATGGTTAAGGAAACAGGCACTTTAAATATCTGGCTCTTCTCTTAGCTTTATTTTTTAACAACAAAGATGTATTTAATTTTTCTCTCCATTATTTACCTTATGTGATTTTTCAAAAGAGACTTCTATAGGGAAAATATATTTATTTAAAAAAAATTTTTTTTTAATTAAAAAAAAAATTGAGAGAGAGTGCACGTGAGTGGGAGGGAGGGGCAAAGGGGAGGGAGAGAATCTCAAGCAGGCTCCATGCTCAGCACCCAGCCCAACACGGGGCTCAATCTCATGACCCTGAGATCATGACCTAAGCCAAAACCAAGAGTTGAACACTTAACTGAGCCACCCAGGCGGCTCTGGAAAAAAGATCTAAATCCCCATACATTCAGTTCTCTGTATGAAATAAATACCTCTTGTCATTGACTGTTTTTTCTTGGGAAATGTTTCTTATATTGATCCATATATACCATATCACTTAAATTTGCCTGGAGTGAGATTCTCCAGAACAGATGAGTACAGCAGTAATGACATACATTGTTCTGTACTTATATAAAGATATCTTTTCTTCTAGATTCTCTTAATAGTCTAAGATCAGTAAGAGTGGTTCCTGGATCCAACACATGTCATTCATCATTTCAAAACTTACTAAAGCATCATTCAGCTTTATCCTATGCCGAAGATGCCCCTTACTGGAGATTAATACAGTAGCCTTCTTTTTTCCAGCTATTCTGACATCACAGAAGACATCATTGTGGTAAATTTGAAATGTAGTCTTCATGAAGATGAATTGGAAAGTAAAGTTTTAAATGTAATAATATGTTTAGAGTTTGTTTTAATCTCTGTCTAGAAGATAATTAGACAAGGGACACCTGGGTGGCTCATTCGGTGAAGCGTCCGCCTTCAGCTCAGGTCATGATCTCAGGGTCCTGGGATCGAGCCCTTATATAAGGTAAAAGCTTCTCATTTTTTATGTGTTGATCCTGATATTTTCATGAATGTGTTTCTTTAAACATCTGTGGTTTATGATTTTTTTTAAAGATTTTATTTATTTATTTTGACAGAGACACAGTGAGAGAGGGAACACAAGCAGGGGGAATGGGAGAGGGATCCACCAGATGAGCTAAAACAAATACATATGTTTAACACCTGTCATGACTTGGGAACAGGTAATGGTTTGTAACTCACATGTTTTATCAGCCTCTTCAGTACTCCAGTAAAACTGAGCATATGAGTCATCCAGTTAAAATTTTATTTTTGCTTATGTTTTTCTGCACAGAGTGATGGTAGTAGCAGGGGTTTGTTAAACTGTAGGAGGTAGTGGTTCCCAAATTGGACATCTCAAATCTTCCAGGAAAAGCAAATACTACTCAGAAGATTCTGAGAATCTACTTATGTTTTCCTCTCATTTCTTTGTCCCCACAGTGGGAAGTGTTCCCAGATATAAGTGGTTATAAAACTGTTGGTTCAAAGCTATTCAGAACTGAACTAGCAATTTCATAATAATCGTAGGATTTTAAACTAGCATTATTCAGAAACATCACTAATTTCAGCCACCTTATAAATGCTCTGAAGAATTTCATCACTTGTCTAAAGAGCAGAATCTTCGCTAGTGACACAGTTAAATGATGAAACAGATACTGAGGATTCAGTGTGGAAGGAAAAAAACCTTAGGTGTGAGACTGGTCTAAGGGGGCATTTCCCTTTGTGTGAGGATGTGTACTCAGTAAAGAGTCAGGTGAGTTACAGTGGGGATAGAGGCAAAAGGAAAGCAAAGTAAAGACAAACTGGCAATAACGGTGAGATAGAAACTGCAAGTGGTTTCATAGTACTAAGTAAGTAGGAAATGTACCTAACTTCACTTGTGGGAGGGACTGTTGAATTTCTGAAAGAAGCAAGTGAGAGGGAAATGAATGTGCATAAGGAGTGCAGAGCCAGAGTAGACTCATCGGGGCTTAAAAATAGTGACTGGGCAAGGTGATACTGTTTTTCCTATTGTATTACTTCTCTAAGGGAGTGGTGTCCAACTTTGTTTTGTTTTCCAAGCTTGCCTTATAAGGCTTCACATCATCATTTAAAAAATGTTTCTTCTTTAGTGATTCAATCAGGTAAGAGAGACACAGCCTTGTCACCAAGTGCTTTCCTGGGCAACTCTTAATTCAGACTGTACACCTGTGGGGTTCTCTACTTAGGAATCTGATGCTGTGGTCTGATTATTAACGAGATTTTATCTAGACCTTTTTAATAGGATTCTAATTGTAAGCTTTATTTACCCTTTAATGCTCTGTGTAGTCATTACAAGGAACCTTTGATTTTCCTCTGTCGTGTGCATATCCGAGTGTTCTGAAACAAGGATCAAATGTGGAACATTATTTAAATGTGTTCTCTTGTGAGTTAATTCACAGGCGTTAGGAATAAGGTAGAAACAGAGGTGCTCCTCAGTGAAGAGGAAAAACTTTTACATTAACAAGATGAATACATTGTTAACATTTCTGCCCCACAAACAAATGGTGGAAATGCAATGGGATTTTCAAATGTTAAATAAAACATCTGTGTTCAGACCATTGCTTCAGACCTAAAGGAAATTGTTACCATGGAAATATAAGGTGATATTAAAAGAATGCAACTGTTCAGCCAAATGGCCCAAAGAATAACCATCATTGCTGTTTTCCTTTAAAGTTCTCCAAACTTAATGCTTTATGGAGAGTGGCATATTCCATATTGTCCCACAGCTTGCCCGTTGGTGTAGTGTTCATCTGTCCTCCACGCATGGAGGAGTGGATGTACAGTTGGTGTGTCTCTAGTTTCCATCAGTACAGACCCCGGAGAGTCATGGTTGAGCCCTCCATTTTCCACAGCCTTGGGCATGCCAGTCATCATCACGTCCTGCGACTTCTGCCTCCTGAATAGGTCTCAGGTTTCTCTCTGTTCACGCCCACCGCACATGTCCAGGCTGCAGTGATCTCTCACCTGAAACACTGGATCTCCACAGCTTGGCCCTTAGGGTGATGGCCATCAATGCACAGTGACACGTGTGAGCCCACTTACCAAATGCACCAAATGCTCACTGCAGTTCTGTTCACTTGATAAGGGAGGTGTGTTTGTGTATTAGTACCTTAGGGCTTCGGTAACAAATGATGATACAGTTAGTACCTTGAAGGGTCATAGGTGTGTCTTCTCATTGTGGTGGATGTCACAAGTCTGAAACGACGGTGTCAGCAGGACCCCACTTCCTTGTTGCCTCTTCCAGCCCCTCGTGGGGGTGGGTGTTCTTGGCTCGTGGCAGCATCCCACCAGTCTCTGTCTTCACATGGCTTTCTCTCATTCTCTTCTCTACAAGAAAACTTGACATTGATCTTAGCGAACACCCTAAACTAGGATATTCTGATCTTGAGATCCTTAGCTTAATTACATCTGTAAAAACCATTTTTTCTAACAAGATCACAATGAAAGTTTCCAGGGGTCAGTAACGTTTTCATAGGTCCAACAGCTAATCAAGTGGTGATAACTTATCTTTGTATTCAGGTTTGACAATCTAACATTGAGTGGTTGAAATACCTCTTATGCTTGGGTTTAAACCCCTCTCAAACTTAAGTCTTGCATTTAAATTCATTAGTACCACGAAGAACTCAGAATTTAAGTATTCAGAATAGTCAGAGAAACAAATAACAACAAAGAAAGTATATCACCATTGCTCTCATAGGAAGGAAAACAGGAGGATGGGAGGCCTTTATAAATTTTGGGCACCATCCAAGATGGTGGAAGTAAGGGCATGGATAGTTGGATGAGTAGATGCACAGAGGTGAGCGGGCTGATGACTAAAAGAAATCCATCTTTTTTCATTTGTTCTCTGACTTTGTCCTTCCACTAAAACTCTTCCAAATGCCTACCTAAGTATTTTTTTAAATTAATTTTGGGAAGGCACAAATCTATTACAAGTAATAGCTATTCACTAGAGATTAATCCTGGTCATCAGAAATCACCTATAGGGCGCCTGGGTGGCTCAGTTGGTTAAGCGACTGCCTTCGGCTCAGGTCATGATCCTGGAGTCCCGGGATCGAGTCCCGCATCGGGCTCCCTGCTCAGCAGGGAGTCTGCTTCTCCCTCTGACCCTCCCCCCTTTCATGTGCTCTGTCTCTTCTCTCATCCTCTCTCTCAAATAAATAAATAAAATCTAAAAAAAAAAAAAAAAAAGAAATCGCCTATAGATTTTCTTGCTGAAAGCGTAATGCTAGGCCTAGATTGATACCACTTTCCCATTTTGCCCTGTTTTTCTCTCCCCAAATATCTTCTTAAGGATTTTTTCCTTCATGTATACATTTCCATTAATTACATTAATTACCTGTTTATCTACTTCACTCTGACCTATTTCTTACTAAAGAATTACATGGAAAACTGGATTTTACCAAATTTCTTTGTTTCTAAATGTTATAGGTTGGGATTTTCTTATTCTTTATAGTATATAGGGGTGCCTGGCTGGCTCAGTTGGTTAGGCATCTGCCTTCGGCTCAGGTTATGATCTCAGGGTCCTGGGGTAGAGCCCCGCATCGGGCTCCCTGCTCAGCAGGAGCCTGTTTCTCCCTCTCCCACTCCCCCTGCTCGTGTTCCCTCTCTCGCTGTGTCTCTCTCTGTCAAATAAATAAATAAAATCTTTAAAAAAAATAAAATATAATACATAAAACTAACTTGAAATACACAATGTGAAATCATTCTTTAAGACAGAGTAAGAAGACACATAGATTAGTGAAATATGGGTAAACAGCTCTTCGTGTGGAGAATGTTTCGGTGCCATACTGGTCATTCAGATGTTTAACATTTTAATCTACTTTTTGTTGGGTGGAAATGATGTATAGACTGACAGTTGTGAAAGCAACAAAATATATAAATTGTATTCAAGGATGTAAGAAAATAAATTTGAACATACTTTTTTTTTTTCTCCTAATTTTATATATTTCCCAGTTACAAACATTTAGGCAGTGCTTTATAGAATCAGGGCTAAAGCTTAGCTTAGGCACTGTGCTTGCTCATTACAGAGAGCTAATATACTTTCCCAAAAAAGTACAGATTCTGCTTTTTGCTGTGTGTGATCAGCAGTTTTTTTAAAAAAACTTTGATATAAATTTTTTTAGTGGTAACGTGTAGAAAAACTCAATTTAATTTTGGTTCATAGGGTGACTTTGCAGTTCTTGTAGGAGAGAGGGTAGAAAAGTAAGAAGTGTCACATCAGAGCCCATCAGTACTTCAGTACTGAAGCACAGGGTTTAGAGTATTTGTCAGTAAGTGTGGACAGATGTCTAGGTATTTGTTTTTTTGTTAAACCGAACAAGCTATTTCTCTTTCCATTAGTTTCCTCACCAAAGATTACTCTATATATATACTGTATTATTTCCCAGAGTTTTGATGGTCTCCTTGCAGCCTCATTTTTAAGTCCTCTTTTCTCTGGGATGCAATGTAATGGCAAATTTTAAAAATTAAACATTTAATAAAATTAAGATCATGGTATATTTTTGGATCATGGGCTATAAATACCTTTCATTAATGATGATTAGGTAATTACTGAATGGGAGAAGATATTTGAAAATGACATATACAGGGGTGCCTGGGTGGCTCAGTCAGTTAAGCATCTGCCCTTGGCTCAGATCATGATTCCAGGGTTCTGGGATTGAGTCCCACGTTGAGCTCCTTGCTGAGTGGGGAGCCTGCTTCTCCCTCTCCCTCTGTCTCCTGGCTTGTGCTCTCTCTCTCTGTCAAATAAATAAAATCTTAAAAAAAAAAAAAAAAAAAGCAATAGCATGGAGGACTGTAGGGGAAGGGAGGGAAATCTGAAGGGGGAGAAATCAGAGAGGGAGATGAACCATGAGAGACTGTGGACCCCGGGAAACAACCTGAGGGTTTCAGAAGGGAGGGGGCTGGGGGTGATGGGTATTGCAGAGGGCACATGTTGTGATGAGCACTGGGTATTATATGTAACTAATGAATCACTGAACACTACATCAAAACCTAATGATGTACTATACAGTGGCTAACTGAACATAATTTTAAAAAAATGGTGTAAAGGAGAGAGTACTGGTATCTTGACATCAGATAAACTTGATGGCTTTTTACCATATCACCTAAAAAAAAAAATGACATATCCCATAAAGATTAGTATCCAAAATATATACAGAACTTACACAACTCAACACCCAAAAAACAAATAATCCAATTAAAAATGGGCAGAAGATGTGAATAGACATTTCTCCAAAGAAGACATCCAGATGCCCAACAGACATATGAAAAGATGCTCAATGTTACTCATCATCAGGGAATTACAAATCAAAACTACAAGGAGATATCACCTCACACCAGTCAGAATGGCTAAAATCAAAAACACAAGAAACAACAGATGTTGGTGAGCATACAGAGAAATAGGAACCCTCACGCACTATTGGTGGGAATGTAAACTGGTGCGGCCACTGTGGAAAACAGTATGGAGGTTCCTCAGAAAGTTAAAAATAGAACTACACTATGATCTAGTAATCACACTATTGGGTATCTACCCCCCAAATTAAAAAACACTAGTTCAAAGGATACAAGCATCCCTGTGTTGATAGCAGCATTATGAACAAGAGCCAAATTATGGAAGCAGCCCAAGTGTCCATTGATAGATGAATGGATAAAGAAGGTGTGTATATATATATACACACACAATGAAATTTACTCAGCCATAAGAAAGAATAAAATCTTACCATTTGCAACAACATGGTGGATGGAACTAGAGAATATTATGCTAAGCAAAATAAGTAAGTCAGAGAAAGACAAATACTGTATGATTTCAGTCGTATCTGGAATTTAAGAAACAAAATAAGTGAGCAAAGGGAAAAAAAAAAGGAGAGAGAAACTAAGAAACAGACCCTTAACAACAGAAAACACAGAAGGGAGGTGGGTGGGAGATGGATTAAACAGGTGCTGGGGATGAAGGAGTGCACTTGTCCTGATGAGCACGGAGTGACGTATGGAAGTGTTGGATCACTATATTGTACACCTGACACTAATATTACACTATATGTTAACTAACTGGAATTAAAAATTTAATTAAAAAATGATCAGGTAATGGATTCTTATTTTGAAGCTGTGCTCTCAAAATAATTCATAGCGACTGGTTTTAGTAACGAGCATTGATCCAGTTCTAGGGTGGATAAGCTGCAGGAGTGTTATGTAGGAAGCTAGTAGATCCTGCGAGGTGACGATCTCCACAGAGCCTGATTGCGTCACGTGTATTTATTCAGTGGATTTTAATGGTTTATCAGAATGTCCAATTTCTACATTATAATTTTGCATTTTATAGAAAAAAATTCTGTGGAAAAGCTTATGGATTGTCACTGATTTAAGAAGTAGATTTTTTTCTGAAGAAGTCTTTCAGGTTTGGAAAATGGATGACTACGTTTGTTAATACATGAAGTGTAGTCAAAAAGGGCAGTGTTTTGGTGTTTGTGTGAGGGGTGTGAACGAATCTTCAGGAGACAGCGTAGAGACCATGTCAGAAACTTGGAGCAGAGAGCAGTCTAAAACAGGGAGACAGACATGTTGAGGTCCATCACAGGTATACGTATGGAGAAGATATTTTGGGGTAATCTGGCATTGTGATACTGCTGAGGTCAAAAACCTGGTGATTTACTCATTTCCTGCTTGCCTTGAGTTGTGCCTGTCTTCAGGTTGCACGTGCTAGGGAGGAACTGCTGGATCCATAAATTTAGCCGTGGTTCTCTACTCATGAGTTAGCGTGGCTCCGACCCATGAAGAATGGACTCAGGGACCAGAGAAACAGTTGATAAAAGTCATACTGTAGATTTTGAAATTCAGTATTCATGGAGTTAGTAAATATATTTAGTTTTACTTGTTTGAACCTTGTTGACGCTTTCTTCTGTTTCTTTTATTTAATGCACCTATATGTTACCTTTAAAGCTTTAACACGTCAGACCCATTTCTTACTTATGTGTGATTGTACCCCTTAGTGTGGTATCTTGTTTGTTCCAACATTGAACACAATTTTACTTAAATAAGAATGGATGGTGTGGGTGTTGGGGATTCTGCGATGCTGTCTTGCAGCTGTAAAATAAATAAGAGGAGGGTGCACCGAAGGGGAATAGTCAGTAATACTGTGACAGTCTGTGTGGACTTCCTGTGCTGACCACTTTGTAATGTATACAAACGTTGAGTCACCATGTATGCACCTGAAACCAATACAATACAACCAATACATTCTTATTCAATTAAAAAAGTTGACATGGATTCTGAATCTTATAAAAGAGAATTATCAAGTAGCGGTCTGCCAGTGTCAGAGCCTGCAAGCACGGGGTGGCTGCGCAGGACCTGTACCCCAGTCCCTGTTTTCACTCTCTTCTGTAGTCGTGCTTCCTGTGTTCCTGTAGTGAAGTCAGAGACCATGTGTTCGTCCAATGTTCAGCATAGTTGATGGGCCACAAAGGGTCCTCCATGGCATGGTAGTCAAGTGATGTCTGTGTCAAAGTGGCCTAGACTTCACTAGATTTGCAAAGTCTAAAATTTATATAACTCATAAGTTACGGATCCTTTCCCTCTCGTAAACAACAGGCGTGGCCTCTGCGTGAGCTGGTGTGGCCAGTGGGGGTGGGACAGACGGAGGGCACCTTTACGGAGAAAGGCTGAGCGTGCTCTTGCAGCCGAGTCCTTGTCCTGAGAGAAGCTGTGTGCTGTCAGCCACTGTTGCTGACCTTCCGGATTCACCGGAAGGGCCCAGACGTCAGCAGAGGTCGTGAGCTTCAGGCCCGTGTGGAGAAACTGGGGCATGTACACCCTTCCACTTATATGCTTACTGTTTTAAGAGGTGGCTGTTATTTTGTCATGGCTCTCGTTTGGGATGCATGTTTCGTTAATGGCAGCGGTCTTCTCTTGAACAGAAGGCCTCCGTGTTAGTATTGAGTGGATTCTATGACACTCATGCCAACTGGATCTCAGTACCCAATGTCCATGTTATGGTTCCTATTAAAACTCATACTCACTTGTGTCTCAGAACCAGCCTGGTCACTGATCCAGAAGCACGGACGCTCTGTGATGTGTTTAGGAATCAGGGTTTCGCTAGCGGCCTGCCCCCTCATCTGTTGTCTCCCGTGTAAGTTGCTGCTAGAAGTGACACATGCTAGCCGTGTCCTGACCCCGCGGGCAATCCTCAGAACTGATCAGGACTGGGTAGGCAGCGTTAGGAATGAGTCTGGCGATTTCTGTCTTCCCATATTCTGGTAGAGATGGCAAGGAAGTCACCTTCAACTTGTGAGCACTGTATGTACTTAACCCCAAAATGGAAATAAAAACCAAGAAGTTCATGTAGCTCGATTCTCACAGAAGTGCACGGAACTGGGGAAGAATGAGTGTTGGAATGAGTGCTCATGTCAGAAAAGTAAACCACCGTTCAGAACGTGAGTGCCTTGGAAGAGAACACATTTGTAGGAAATAAATAATTTGTGTTTGGGCGACACTAAATTGTACTCTTTGAATAATCATATTGTATGGCCTGTCTAGATTATTTAACTATGAAATAGCAAAAATTAAAATAATGAGTAGACTTTGAGATTGATATACTGTTCGGCCTGTGACCCAGCCTACTTTATAAAGGTTGAATTTCACTGTCAATATCCAGGTACCATTTTGAAATAATTTTACCAGAGGATGTATTTCCAGGGTGTCATCACCATGCGTGGTGAACCAGATCTAGAGGCAGTACTGTTGGATGGTGATAATTCTTATTAGGTGGTTATAGAGTGGAATTTATTTTGCTTTGTAAATTATGTTCACTTGATCTGATGGAAGTTGAGAAAGCCTCAGTAGAGTTAATACTACAGACTGTGTTTTGTAAATTGAAAACTAATAATACATTTAGGACTACCAAGTTACTTTGAATTGAGGGACAATACGAGATTACACTTTTATCTAGAAGTTTAAGAACAGGTGAAAATCCATGGGAAAAAATCATTACAACAGTCTAAAGTGGTTCTCAGACACAGAATTAACTCAGTAATAGAGTACCAAGGCCAATGGTGAGTGCAATTTTTAAAGTGTTATTTAAAAAGGTGGAATTTTATTATCCTAGCCAAATACTTTTAAACTTATGGTCTATAGATCCCTGATACCTTTGTCAGCAGGTATCTTCATAGCAAAGGACAATAATGGATTACTAAATTGGGGGGTAAATCCCAGACAGCTAATTTTAATCTACTAGGATAATGCCATTTCGTTCTGAAAAGTTAGGATTTCATTGAATATGCGGTGTCAGGAATGTATTAATCCAGAAGTAGTATTTTGTAGAGGAAATACCTTTATCCTAGAAATACAAGATGTGAGTATACTCAGACACCAAACAAATCTATCAGTAGCTATGAAGTGCAAGCCACCTTCCTGGGTGGTAGGAAGAGATTAAATAAAGAAAAAAATGCTGGAGTTTATAAACTTCTAGATAATTTGGTCTGGAGACTAAAGACAAGAATATATGAAAAGCTAGATCTCAGTAAGAGAGCCCCCCAGGGTACTGTGCAGAGTAACTGTCCTGACATCACAAAAGGATGGTTCAGATTCTCACATACAAGGAAAAACACAGTCGTGTTACACTGAAGGAGAACGGTCTTTGGCACCAGCGTGAGAAGAGAGAATGGACAGCGTTACTGGATGTCCATTGTCTGTCTACATGGCTGCTGTAGTGGCTCTCACTTAGCTGGAGTCACTCTATTTTTAGTTCCTTAGCCTTTGATGAGAGATGGCTTTACAATGGCATTTCACCATTCTGTATTACAAGGCATTCCTTTTCTTTAATAAAGCATTGTTCTATTCATATTCGTATTTAAGCAACTTAGGTATTCATGTAAATGAAATAATTTTATTTAAATTGTCATCTAGAAAGTAATCTGTTTCATGAATATTAACAGGTGTCCTTGCCTGTCCTCCTCACTGCAAAATGATATCTGTAAGAGAGAGAGAAAGAACTGGAAAGAGAACAGGTTTGGCTTCCTCCTGGAGATGCATTTGCAGCTGGGAATTTTAAATGCCAGATAAGAATACCACAGAGAATGAAGTCAACACACACAAGAGAAAAGATCTAAAAGAAGTATGAGGTTGGCGTGTCAAATGACAAAGAACAAAACTTCTCTCCTTTCTGTCAGGGTTGGGGGAAACGTCCCACGTTAGTCTCTGAGGGAGCAGAATCTGGATGGGAGGTAGCGCACCAAGGAGAGCCGTGAAGAGTATCCAAGGTGTCGAGGTGCTGAGCCTGCTGTAGGCCACAGTCTTGTTCATGGCGTCTTGACCACTTTGACCCTGTGTGATTCCTAGGTTCCCAGCCTACTGCCCAGTCCTGGCTGATCTCAAATTTCTACTTGGCTCGAAAGATATCTTATTATGAGGTTCTGCATTCTTCCCAAATAAGGTAAAAATGAAATACAGGTTTCCAGATAATGGGCCCATCCAAAGAAAGGGCTTGCTCTGAAAGCTGGTTATTTTCAGTGACTGTCTGTTTCACTCTGCCTGTGGAGTATAGCCGTGTGTGCCAGCCTGAATGCACAGCTCTGGGCTTGTTGTCTCACCTCTTGGAACAGAGCTAGACTGTCCACCTTCTCTCAGGGGGACAGAGTATCCACACCCTAATATTTCTGCTCCATGGACATTTGCCAGTGACAGTGATCAAAATGAAAGATTTCTCCTCAAATCTTTGTGTGTGCATATTATGGTATTATTATTTCGAATGACAAGGGTCAGGCTGGTAGAATGGCCATCAAACCAATGTGGTGCTTTCTCTTTTAAAGGTAGGAGGCATTTTGGAACAAATAGTAGTTTGTCCACAAATGAGATCAGGCAGTTCTCTTTTCTTACTTTTCTCCAACATGGTCAATTATTGCCCATAATGTAATTAATTCCCTAGAAGTTGTACCTGTTTGTGGGATTAACAAAGAACTTGACTTCAAGCAGCAAAGCAAATGTAAGCTGATCCTCAGCATGGTGTCTCGCCGAAAGAATGACATAGCAGTGCAGGCCTTATCATGTCCTTCAGAGTTAGTGCCTGTGGTGATTCACAGTGAACATTAATGACACGAACTTCAAGTGGAAACTTAAGGTGACTTCTGTGGACTGGCAAATCCACCAAGTCCTTCAGTGTCATTATTTTATTATGTTTAAATTTCCACAGCACATCCTTCCTCTGGGAGATAAAAAGGCTTTTACATAATAGCTATTAATTATTGTTTTTCTTTGAGCATCCCTCATTTGAAGATGGTTTATCTCTTGGTATCAAGTCTGCCTCATTTGTTCATAAGTATAAATAAAAGATAAAGGCCTTCCCTCAGTCCCTTCTTTATTTTCATGATGTTTTCACTCTGTTGTTTTGTCCCTTTTGTTCAGGTCTCGTTTGATTTATCTGTGCGGAGGCCATGTTTACGACCCATTTTGTTTAGCTGTTTTCTTGTGCAGTATGTTTTCTATGAAGAGCACTTTACGAGTGTTGCATCAGTCACCTTGGCCTAATGTTTTATTGAACAGAGTTCCAGCATTCATAATCCTACTTAGAAAATAGCACTTTGGAGATTAGGCATTAAAGGAGAGTTTCACCTCTATAATCTTTTGTTTTATATTTTGTTTTGCTTTTCTACTTCTTCAATTGTAAATTCAGGTAAAGAATTTCTTTTCTTTGAGAAATGGTGGACGTATTTTTTAAAGTGAATCCAAGAGATTTAACTGTGAGACACACACAAATATGAGGGAGAGAGGAAGGGCGAGGGAGAGCAAGGGGGATCTGAAGACCATACTGAGGGCGCATATTTTCCAGACGACAGTTGTCATTGAGCACCACCATCTTGCTGAGCGCTATGGGTGTGGACTGGCCAGGTGTATGTATTCCTGCCCAAATCTATGCCGTCTTCACCAAGTCAAATAATTCCTCTTCCTAGGTTTTCTCATTCATAAATGGCGCCGTCACTCCCGTAGTATTCTTGTGAGTAAAAGTTGATAGAATCCATGAAATGACTTAGCACAGTGGTTAAAATGGTGAACTCATCATGTTAGTGCTTGTGGATACTGAATATTACTGTTTTTCATGCATATGTTGCAGGGAACGGACACTGGTGCTCTTATGTCCATAGGACTCTCTGCTTCCCTTTTGTGCTGGATGTGAAGGAAGTATCAGGACAATTACACATTATGGCCAAGAATCGTAACCCACTTTTGATCCATTCCAGGTTTGGAATTAGGTCAGATTTCCTGCAGGAGCTGAAGTGGGATGATTTCATCCCCTGCACTGGCCTGGCGTCCTGGTCCTTGTGCGGGTGAGGACTGTGTTGGGAGTGGGGCTCGGCAGGAGCCAGGGCACACATGTTAGCAGTGGCTGCAGGGCCCGTGTGTGCAGCACGTTCACGGACCTTGTCCCACTCGGGGTCTTTCTATTCCTGTATTGTTCCCCCCCATTCCAGGCCATTCTGATAAAAGGGAAATATGTGTACATCAGCTGAGTCATTACAGATGTTCTTACAATTTCCTTCCGGAGAGGAAACAAAAACAGGGAAAAAAAGTCAAAATACAAACTCACTTTATGTCTCTTAGGTTTTAAATGCAAATTCTTCATTCTCAGGTAATGTTTTAGCAAACACAGGAGTTTCTGTATCATCACCTATGAGAGAATCTAAACAATTAAATGTGGCCTGCAGGTACTTTGAACTATTCATCCTCATCTGTGACTGAGATTCTGGATTTCCTTTTACAGATACTGAAAGTGAGTGTCAGTGACAGTCCTCCGTCATGTGGCTAGAACCAAGGTTGAAAGTAGGGGGAATGGCAGATCTTGGCTTTGAGGAATTTTCTCCTGATACTTGGATAACTTTTTCTATCCTACTGGTACTTACCATAACCCTGTTTTTAGCTAGATAACAAATAGTTCATACAGGGTGCAGTCTTTAACTTCACGTTTTATTCATGTTCTGTTTTCCAACGTAAGGGATACTTAATGGTGGCACATTAGGCTCCATGAGAAACATACTTATGGATAAAATGATATAACTTAATTAATAACTTTAATTACTCCTAATGGCAGCTCTGCATTTCCAGATAAGATTTCTGTGGTTTGAACAAAACCAGAATTGCATAGTGACTAGGATAGAACTGAATATTAGTACCAGTATTGATCAGGCTAGTGAAATACACAGGGCCTCAGTTTTATTATCTTTGAAAATAAATTTCTTATTCCCCAATCATGTTGCCATAGGGATTCAGGGATTACTTATGTGGATATCTTGTTTTACAGGCTGTCATCTATCAAACACTCAAAATGGAGCCTGTTCTTAATTGTGATACAACTTCTTCATTTCTCCTTAGAGATGGTAAAGCCAGTGGCCCAGGGACTTAGGGTGTATGCCTGGAGATACCCATTTTTTGTGAATATAGTTTTCTCTCTGTGCTTCAGTTTGAATAGTTTTGATTTCTCTGTATTCAAGATCACTGATCTTGTCTTCTGGATTACATAATAGCCCCTTCACTGATTATGTAGTTTTGGATACTGAGATTTTTCTTCTCTAGAATTGCCATTTTAAAATATATTTCTTCCATTTCTTCAGTTCCTAGATTAATTATTATTTTATTCTCCCTTCTCTTACTTACTCTGCATATGAATTTTAGTTGGTTTGCCTCTCTCCTAAGTCTGACTGTGTTTTTTCTCAATCCTGAGAGATTGTTGGGTTCTTTCTGTGGTGCCTCTTTCTGCTACAAATGAGAAATTGCCTCCAGGCAGGAATTCAGGGAAATTATAAGGTTTATATCGCCCGCATCGCTTACAGTTGTATGTTGCATGTTTTATAATGTCTGCAACTTTTTGCATATTTTTCCCAATTTCTTAATTGTTATTGATATAAAGATAGATTCCATACCAAAGACTTTTTTTGCCGAGACAGAAATCTTATAAGTGTTCTTGTTGATGAGAAGGTTTTCATTATGAATTGAAAATTTCTGCATATTTTCGGTGGTCTCCTCTCATCAGTATTGTCCGAAAACAGGCACTAACTGTCGCAGCTCCTGCAAAAGTCTTCCTGCGTAACAGGAGTCCCTAAGTCTAGTTGCTTAAACAATATACACATATTTTTAACTTCATGAATATTTGATACCTTTATGAAACTTAAAGCTGAGGTTCAAATATAAAGCTGTTAGCGGTAATTCTGATGTTTTTCCCAGCAGTCTTCCAGATGAAGTTTCCATGAGCCCCCCTCAAACCCCGCCCCCCCGGTCCCCAGTAGTGGTTTTGAGAGAGCGCATATTTACATGCAGTTGTAATTCCAGGTGCATGTCGATGGTAAGACCTTGGAAAACTGCAGTGTAAGGTCACAACCAGGATCTGCACATCATACACTCAAGTACTTGTGTGCAGGTTTCCCTGGCTTGGCATGTGCTTGGCTCTGTACCGTTCTGTTGCATGTGTCGTCTTGCATGTCCATCTTCACAGTTGGGATACTAAACAGTCCCATTGCTGCAAGCGTTTGTTGTATTCTCGTGAAAACACCGTCCCATTCTCTCCTCCATCTCTCCCATCTCTGACTCCTAGCAACCAGTACTCTGCTTTTCATAGAGTTTGTCATTACAGATATTTTATAAATGGAATCACAGAGGACATAATCTTTGAGATTGGCTTTTCTCACTTTGTTTAATTTGAATTTAAAGTGGAGACTCCTCCAAGTTGTTGCACATATCAGTCGTTTGTTATTTTTTGTTGCTGAGCAGTGTTCTGTGCTATGGATGGACCACAGCTTGGGTGACAGTTCACCCGTTGAGGGACATCTGAGTTGTTTCCTCTTTGGGGCTATTAAAAAAAAGGTGCTTTGAACCTTCATGTATAGGCTTTCGTGTGAATATAAATTTCCATTTCTCTGGCATAAATGCCCAGAATGCAATTGGTGGGTCATATGGTAATTGCATTTTTAGTTACATGAGAAACGGCCAGACTGAGCATTGTGGCATACTATTTGACATCCCCATCAGCAGCGTAGAAGTGATCCAGTGTTTTCTGTGTCTTACCAGCATTTGGTGTTACTGTGCTGTTCTGTTTTCATCATTCTGATAGGTGTGCAGTGAGATCCCCTTGTGATCTTTGTTTTTATTGATGGTTAATGATCTTGAACCACTTTTCATGTTTGTAGTTACCATCTTTATATCTCTGTTTTAATAATGAAATAAGGTTTAAAGGCTTTGAGATATCTTTAGTTTACTGTTGTGATTTATGAAGTTTGGACTCAACCCGAAGCTCTGTGGAAAGCCCCGGGTACAACTTTGAACACATGAGATCCCTGTAGAGGCACACACTGGGGCATCTGTTCGCTCTGCCCCCTAGATCTCTAGCTGCTCATCATTGAGGCAAAGATAACTCTGTGTCTCTGTATCTAGAAGAGCAGGGTATTGGGACTCACAGTTTAATAATGGAAGAAAACTTGTTTTCTTAGATATTTCAACTTACTGGGTAAAATGTGCTTGCCTTGAATCTTACTTCCCTTAGTATCAGTTCTTAGGAAAGAGAGTATTGGTGCCAACGTTTTATTGTTGTACCAGACATTTGAGACGTACTCTCAATGTAGGTGAAGCCAGATTAGACTCCCATTCAGCTGTCCACTAGAGGAGCTTTATCTCCTTTCTCCTAAGAAGAAAATATTCCAGTAATCCAGAATTAATATAACACTTCATGTTTAGAAACAACAAACTAAGTAAGCCAAGAAAGTTATTAGTCAGTGGCTCTGTGATGGATCTAGCTATAAGAGGAAACCATCTAGCCAGCAAATGTATTTGTAGAGAAATCTATTGACAGTTTGGTTTCCTGTACCCTAATAGAGGCCTATTGAGACATAATTCCCGGGGGCAGGCCCTGTGAGACTATATTGCTGTGAGGCTTCCCAGATGGTGTAGATAGGTTTGGAAAACACGACTCAGAATCCAGATAGATTACAAGTTCAGAAACAGTATATTTGTAGGATATTAAAAATCTAGGAAAGAAGGATCAAAAGTATAAGCAGAAAGCTGAAATGTATGGTAAAACTACTGTGGTATTTTTCCAAGTTGCTGATTTTTTATAATGATTTTAAACATGTCTGATAGAGTGTTATTATTGGGCTTCCTGAAATGAATAGACCTCATTCTTGATCTAGAAATCAACTTTTTATTTTCAAGGATCAGATTGCTCATGGAAGTAAATGAATCTTCATTTGTTACAGAAATAAATGAGTCTTATGAGGTGGAAATGATTTCTTGGCTCCTCCAGTATGTTAGGCGTTATTGGTGGGAGGGTCACTGAAGAGGCTTGGGAAGCAAATGATGATATCGCTGAAATAACTGGCTGCCCCCGCTCTAGAAATTACCAAGAAGCAATGAAATCTGCTGACAAGGCTGTGCAGTGGTCCCATACCTTCCAGAGTTTGTGAATACAGCAGAAGGTCATGTATCTTGAACACAATGTTAAATAATTTATTAGAATGTATATATACATCTACATTCTACTCCATGCCATTAATACATACAGAAGATCATTCAGAATAGAAATCATGGAAACAGAACAGCTGAGCAAGACAATAGTGCATATACCATGGGGAAGTGTTCTTGCAAAGCATTTTCATTTCTAGTGCAATTACTATTATACACAAGAGCTCATGGGGTTATTGTCTTTATTTTGTTTGTTTATTTTTAAAGATTTTATTTAATTGAGAGAACAAGCGTGCACACAAGCAGGGGGAGCAGCAGAGGGAGAGGGAGAAGCAGGCTCCCCGCTGAGCACGGAGCCTGATGTGGGACTCGATCCCAGGACCCCAGGATCATGACCTGAGCTGAGGGCAGACACTTGACACTGAGCCAACCAGGTGCCCAAGTTACTGTCTTTAGAAAAAGAAAATCTTTCAGATATACTAATTTCTGAAGGCTCCAAATATTTACTCTTTTACTTAAAGTTTGTACATGTACCTTTCTACTTAGATGTTACACACATTATAAAATAATTAAAATAGAAATTTAAAAATGAGAGAAAGTTCATATAGGTAGAAGCTAAATTTTTTTTTTTCAGAACATCGAGTAATAACCCCTGAGAACATGTCTCAACCATTGAGGATAATTGGAAAGGACAAAACAAAGTAGGGCACTTTTTTGTAGAAAATATGGTCACTCTGGGCAGAATGGGACATACTGTTACTGATGAGTGGCCAGTTTAGGGATGACCTAGCTACAGAATGATGCCATATTCATACCTTAGGATGTAGTATTTCCATTCCTTTATTGCTATAAAAAGTCATGTATTATTAATTTACTTTCTATCTAAATTTAACATATAGTATGAATGAGTTCTGCCTGTAACATTTAAGCTCTTTTCTCACTATCTGTTTTTACCATATCCTCTGAGTTTCTAGTTGAATTCACAAGATACTGGATTACTTACTATCTATGCTTAACCTTTCTTTTTTTTTTTTAAGATTTCTTTTTTTTTAAGATTTTATTTATTTGTGAGCGAGAGAATGAGAGACAGAGAGCATGAGAGGGAGGAGGGTCAGAGGGAGAAGCAGACTCCCTGCCGAGCAGGGAGCCCGATGCGGGACTCGATCCCAGGACTCCAGGATCATGACCTGAGCCGAAGGCAGTCACTTAGCCAACTGAGCCACCCAGGCGCCCTTAAGATTTTATTTCTTTATTTGACAGAGAGCACAAGCACGGGGAATGGCAGGCAGAGGCAGAGAGAGAAGGAGGCTTCCTGCTGAGCAGGGAGTCGGATGTGGGACTCGATTCCAGGACCCTGGGATCGTGACCTGAGCCGAAGGCAGTCGCTTAACCAACTGAGCCACCCAGGTGCCCTATGCTTAACCTTTCATATGAGTTTCATTAGTCCCATTTATTCCTCTTGTTTATAATAGCAAAACTCAATATTGCCAAACAATACAGCAAATGCATGTTATATCCCCCTAAAATATTCTATTAAGTAATTCTAATAGTCATTATCAATGAATATGAAATTATCAATTACTAATATAAAACAGCATCTTCATAGGATTCACAACATCAGTAGAAGTCCAAACACTGAAGTCCCTCCAAAGTCCCAAGAGTGAGGAATATGATTGTCTTTCGAACTGTGTACTGGTGGGTATCTACTTAATAGTGATATTTGTGGGTCAGAGCATAGATGTATGTTTAGCTTCGAACACTCTGGGACACTATATAGAGTTCTGCAATGTGGTTGTATCATCCTGTGCTCACACCAGCAAGTTTTGAGATTTCCAGTTGCTTTACATCTTGACAACATTTAGTGTTGCCAGTCTTTTTTATTTATGCTACTGCAGCAGGTTTAAAGTGGTATCTCATTGTGGTTTTAATTGGAATTTCCTGGTGATTGGGGCATCTGGGTGGCTCAGTCAGTTAAGCGTCTGCCTTTGGCTCAGGTCATGATCCTGGGGTCCTGGGATGGAGCCCCGTGTTGGGCTCCCTGCTTAGCCGGGAGTCTGCTTTCCTTCTCCCTCTACCCCTCCCCCCTACTTGGCCTCTCTCTCTCTCTGTCTTTCAAATAAATAAATATTTAAAAAAAAGAACTTCCTGGTGATTAATCATGTTGAATATCTTTTCTTATGTTTATTGGCCAGTCATTATCTTACTTTGTAATAGTTTATGCAGTTCCATGCCCAGTTTTAAATTTAAAAGGTTTGTCTTTTTCCTTAACATTTTCATAAGCATATTCTCATGGGCTTGTTGGCTGGCTGTCTGTGGATCTTATTTGTTGAATTGCCTGTCCAAATCTTCTATACCATTTTATTTAGTTGTTTTTAAGTTTATTCTTTTTTTTCCAGCTTTATTGAGGTATAAATGACACATGAAATTGCAAAATATTAAAAGTGTACAGTGGCATGATTTGATATATGTATGCCTTGTGAAAGGATTGTGAACTTATTCTTGAGTTGAAAGAGTTCCTTATGTATTCTGGATACAAGCCCTTTGTGAGATAGAGACATGCTGAAAATATTTTTCCCAGATTATGGTTTGTATGTTTATTTTATGCAGTTATTGGGTGTCATGTTCTACAAATGTTCATTAGGTCACTTGGTCATACCTTCCATGCCTTTATTGATTTTGTTCTGCTTGTTCTGTTAGTCACTGAGAGAGAGTATATAAATATGCAAATTGGACTGTGGATTGATTTTATTTTCCCTTTAAGTTTTGTAACTTGTTCTTCCACAGTTTTTAAAGATCTCTTGTGAGTATACACATTTTTTATTTATTTTTATTTGGGGGTGGAGTGGGGTGGGGTAGACTTCTTTGATACCCATTATGAAATGTCCCTTTGTGTCTTCCACAGTATTCTTTAACTGAAAGGGTATTTTTTTTTATATTAATGTAACTACCCCTATTTTTTTATGCTTAGTGTTTCTGTGGTAAATTTTTTCCACCCATTTACTTTAATCCTATCTTTTTAATTAAAGCATGTTTCTTATAAATAGCATATAGATCTTGCTTTTTATGGGTTTTTGTTTTTTAAAAAAATAAAATCCAGCATGCTATTATGTGTCTTTTCATTAGACTGTGGAGTCCATTATAGTCAATGTAATTAATGATACAATTAATTTAAATCTCTTCGGGGCTTTTGCTTTTAATTTATACCATTTGCTTTTTGTTCTTTTCCTTATTTTCTGCTTATTTTATGATGAATTGAGTAATATGTATGATTACATTTCTTTCTCCCCATATCTATACACACACACACACACGTGTACACACATGCACACACATGTGTGTATGTACACACACATGCATTTTTTTTTTAAGATTTATTTATTTATTTATTTGACAGAGAGATAGAGAGCACAAGTAGGCAGAGCGGCAGGCAGAGGGAAAGGGAGAAGCAGGCTCTCCGCCGAGCAGGGAGCCCAATGCGGGGCTCGATCCCAGGACCCTGGGATCATGGCCTGAGCCAAAGGCAGCTGCTTAACCAACTGAGCCACCCAGGCACCCCAACACACATGCATGTTTGTAACTGTACCTCAGCATATTCCTGTTTAGTCACTGTTTGTTTTTTTTTTTTAAAGATTTTATGTATTTATTTGACAGAGAGAGAGACAGCAAGAGAGGGAACACAAGCAGGGGGAGTGGGAGAGGGAGAAGCAGGCTTCCCACTGAGCAGGGAGCCTGATGCGGGGCTCGATCCCAGGACCCTGGGATCATGACCTGAGCTGAAGGCAGACACATAATGACTGAGCCACCCAGGGGCCCTCTTGTTTAGTCACTGTTGAAGAAATGACAGTGTGCATCTTTAAGCTGTCCTATTCTGTCCTCAAGTATACTTCTGTTACATGAACCATTGAAGAACATATACCTATATAATTCTCTTGACTCCCTTCCCACCCATCCTCTGTTTTCTTGTTGTCTTATGTTTTATTGACATATTAATGACATAAGACATTGGTACATTTCTGCATGGAGCATGAGTATTCTCGTTTATATTTACCTACATCGATACCTTTACTAATGTTCTCCATTCCCTGCACATCTGGAACTCCATCAGGCATCATTCTCTTCAGCCCCAAAAGCTTCTGTTAGTATCTCCTGAAGTGTGAGGGTGTGTGAGAAGATCTTTACTTTGCCTCCCATTGTTAAAGACAATCTTACTGGATATAGGATTCTTAGTTGACAAGGTTTTTTTCCTTCATTTTTACATATTTTTCATTTCTGATATTTCCATTTGTTTTGTTTTCTAGTTTTCCTATCTTTGCTGAAATTTAATATTTTTGGATAAGTTGTCCACATTTTTTACTGTATCTTTATCAAAACTACTTTATCCTTTTTTTTACACTTTCAATATCTGGATAGTTCCTAGTCCTGATTCTGTTGATTTCTGCTCTCCTGATGAGTTGCTACTTTCTTTTTCTTCCCTGTCTCTTCATCTTCACTTGTAGGCCACACCTTCTGCATAAAAGTCACACCCTTTCCTCTTCCAGGCAGCTGGAGCGGGGTCTGAGCCAGTCCGATAGGCGGTTGAGCGGTATCTGGGCTGTGTTGCAGCTTTAGTTTGGTTTGGTTCCCTACTACCTTCAGACATTTGCAGATAGGACAGGTCCTTTCCCCTGGAAAGGGTCGAAAAATTCGGCATTGGTAAAGCACTGGAGGTCTGTCTGTTGTCGCTGCTGAGCTGCCCACTTCCAGAACCGTGGGAGATGACTTGCTGCTTTCAAGCCCAGATAACAGATGTTTTTGGTCCCTGGGAGGTGACTTTTGCCCTTCTGTCCCTTGTCTGTTTTTAACCTAAGGGATCTCTTGTTCCTCCCGTGGTGTTTAAAGGCCTTGGTCCTGCACTCTTTTAAGGTGTGAGGTGTTGAAGTGTTCTCTAGCTCCATTGTCCAAAGTTGGCAGTGCCAGTCTGGAATTACTCTGAGCTCTTCTGCCTGGTCCTGCCTTTTGGGGGGACCCGCCCCTGGTCAAAGAGCTGTTCCTTTTTACCAGGCCCCAGCAACACCTGGTGCTAGCCACATGGCCCTCCTCTGCTGCACTGGGGGAGGATCTGTCTGGAAGAATGAGCCATGGGTACAGACTCTGGTTCCTCGGGATTCTAGTCCGTAGTGCTTGGCCAGCGTGGCACTTGCAGTTCCACAGTAGTTTGGGTGATTTTACCTTTCCTTGTCTCATGGTCTGCCAGGAATGGGAACATGGGCCTCTTGGCTCATACAAAAGGCTTGCTGCGTTTTGGAGCTTAGTTTCCTTTGTGTCTGTAGATGTCTGATTAGGTTTTAAAACTATGACTTTGTAGCTTATCCAGTTTTTAAAAATTATTATCAAGGTGAGCTCCATGATCTCTTCTGGATTCCTCCGTCTGAAGTTTGGCTTGTTCTACCATGTATGTTATAGCTCTGCATTACAGGGTATCAGGGTCCGTGGAGTGAATGAATGCCTACATGTGTGAATGACTGATGCAGTACCACCCTCCACTTAATGCTGTCCCTTACACCTTACATTTATATAATCATTTTTAGTTTTAAAAGCACTTTTATATGTTTTAATATATGTGATGATAGAACTAATGTGTACTGAATGTCAGCTGTGTTCGAGGATGTTGTCAAAGCACTTTACACAACTTCTCTCATTGGACCCTCAGAATCCATGACTCTTCTTCCTTCTCATTACAGAGCAGGGAGATGAAGAACATGGGTGTTAAATAGAAGTAGTAGAACTAGGATTTGAGCGAAGGATTTTCTGATTAGAAAATACCAGTTCATTAAGCACTAAAATACTGTGCTTCTTTTCTTATTTGTACACCCTTCTGCTTAGGGGAAAATTGTGTGTGTGTGTGTGTGTGTGTGTCTTTTCACTAGAAAGTAGCATTCCAGGTCAGTAATTCATAATTCAGTTTCTAGCAATAGACCTTTCACTTCTACAACCAAGCAGGACTTCAGAAACAATTACATTAACATCACTGAGAGCAAAGACCGACAAACATCATATTCTAAAAATCGGAGGGGTTGAATGGAAATAATAACCTGGGACTTTTTAAATTGTAATTACATTTTAATGTTATAACTCCTCTTTTCCCCATAAAAAGAAACAAAAGAAACTGGGATCATGAAATGAAGAGTGAACTTCTGTAGATTTCAGCTTTAATATTTAAAATGTCATAATAGATTGGAAAGATTTATTAGGGATTATTTTTTCCATTCTCTGTATCATTCCACTGAGTCAGAAAAGTGGGGGGGCATAGCAGCAGATTTAACCCACTTTTAGCAGAAATACTTGGTTATGGTGGATGGACTTCATCGCCTCTGGACCAAATAAGGCCTTTTTTGGGGGAGGGCTGCGATTTAGGGGGCAAGGAAACCCTGTAAAGGAAATACATGATGTTTTTGCTCATTTGGAATGGGAACGTGGAGGATTTTCATCTCACACTGCCCACACCCTAACCTGTCGTGATGTTTTAATTTTATTATAATGCTTCTCTCAACCACATTTGTCACTTGTTACTGTACAAATCTCTCTCCCCCACCCTGAATATGTGCATCTAGAGAAGTGAGCTGGTCTCCCCTGCCCAGCCTTGTTTGTCCAGCACAGCATCTTGCACGTGCTGGATGTCCTCTGACTGTACCTGAAGGAATGAATTTGGTGCGCAGATGCCTTGTCACGGCACTTTGCACATAGCTAATGTGACGTAAATAGTAGCCGCTCTTCTTTTTCTTCTAGTATGAAAAGATTAACTTTGGTATGTAAACTGTCACTATCATGTTATGGAATGGAGGGCTTTATGGAATGGAGGGCTTTATGGATTGAAAATTTTAACTCAACGTGCCAAAATAAGTCCATGGTCAGAGGGACGGGCCATTGATCTGGTTTCACTTGGGTGTTTCAAGTAATTAATTTGTGAGGAAAAAAGTAAAAACCCAGTTGTAAACTTTGAACTACGAGAGTCTTGCCTTACTTAGCTATTTCCCATCACAGAAACTAGGACTGGATGTTTACTGAGTGAGAGATTGCAGGTATTTGTGTGTAGTTTGTGCACACGTGATTGTAGGTGCAACGAAGAGGGGTCAGGAGGCAGTGTGAGCAAAGTTATCCTGAACCCCAGTGCCCTTGTCTGCTGCCGTTTTCCAGACAGTGAGAGAGAATCTCTTTAAATCATTAGGAGCATCTTTCAGAGTCACTTTCTAGCTCCCTCCCCGCCACTCCTAACACCGCCCCGTCTGCACCCTCAGATTCAATAACTCATCTGATTTGAGTCATTTTACTATCATCTTAATAATCTGACACAAACAAGGTACCAGTACCAAATGCTCAGGACATCTAGAAAATCACCGCCTGCCTTGTATTAGGGGCTCCTGTGTTTCAGATGTTTAATCTGGAGGTTAAAATTGACAGCGAGTATTTCTGCTAATTGATAGGCCAGAGATTTGCAGATCTCAGTGTCCTTAATAAGGTCCTTCCGGCAGGTCGTGGCAGGATTGTTAGCATGATGGGCTGCACACTAGTGAGTACCCGTCAGGCTGAGCCAGCATTTCCCTTCAGAACCCGGCATCTTCTGTCTAGTGTGCAGAGCTGGACAGATGCGGGAGGAAGGTGTCGGTGTATAGCTGATACCACTGTGGGTTTCCTCTGCCCACACTGAAATAGCTCCAGCGGTGGAGACAGGCCACCCAATACCAAAAGCAATTAAGAGAGCACACATTTAGTATTTCTTTTTTCTTTTTTTTTTTTTCCAGCTGGAATAAGCATGCTAAAAAAATCTGCAAGTCTGCCTTGCTTTTCACATTTGGGCAGACTATGTGAAAGCTTTCCTCGGAAGAATTTGATTTGGTTGATTTTTGCATTCTTTTTTTTTTTTTTTAAAGATTTTATTTATTTGAGAGAGAGAGAATGAGAAAGAACACATGAGAGGGGATAGGGTCAGAGGGCGAAGCAGACTCCCTGCCAAGCAGGGAGCCCGATGCGGGACTCGATCCAGGGACTCCAGGATCATGACCTGAGCCGAAGGCAGTCACTTAACCAACTGAGCCACCCAGGTGCCCCTGATTTTTGCATTCTTAAGAATGGAGTTATCTATTATCTGAAGAGTTGGATTATTTATAACTAGGAGCAATTACAGGCTTTAGAGATATCACCCACTCACTGAAGGTCTTCCTTGGCTTGTAGCTTGTGAGTTTTTGAAGTGCAATTTTTATATAAAATACTCAATTCAAATAAAATGGTGTCTCAGTTTCTCAATCGTGCAGTTATTATGAAAATCTACATATCTAGACATTCTGCCGATATTAATTTGTTTGCATGAAGTCATGGAAATTTCGGAGGAAAATCCTCCTTCCGAATGAGTGTACTGTTACTGAGCACCATGGCTCACGTTTTCTTGTACCTTGGTTGTTTTCATTCCTGTAAAATGGAAACACTTAAGGTGTCTGTTTTCAATTCATATTGATATTAAATACATGAATAAAGAGCTATGTGTGTATGTTCTTCCTGCTCCATAAGGGAGCATTTTAAATACCTAAAGCTGGACTTTATTGTTTCTAAAGTTAAAGATTGTGAGTTCTTCATGGTTACCATGACATTTATTATTCTAATATTGCTTGTTCTAACTTTACTTATCTTCATTTAAATGGAAGTCCTTGTTTGTTTTTCATTTCTCCGCCCACCCCCCGCCCCCCTGCCCCATGCCTAGAAGAGCTCTGGGATTCTGAAATACAAACCATGCTGTGCACGCATTAGAGGAGAGTCTGAGTGGGAGAAAGCAGTTTCTGTGCTTTGTCCAGACTGTCTCACGGAGTCTGATTTTAGGAGCTATAACACTTTGAAAGGGGACATTACTTTGGCTGTCTGTCATATTCCAGAAAGGGGGACACAATGTTAGAAAATACTGTTCAGTTGCTTTGAAGGAGACAGCTTGATGGGAGTTGCATTTATGTTATAAAATCAGGAGATAGATTCCTTATTTTGAGAGATTCTCTTTAGAGTGTTTATTAATAATCTGAAACATTTCTTCTTTGTCCTTGGGGAATAGGACAAACTAGAGGACACAATGTAGGCTGAACGGGGAGCTTTCTAAAGACTTCAGCAATAAATAAGAACATGCAGGACATGTGGAATGACAACAGTATGGAATTAGTGTCAGGGATACTAAAACACAGGAAGATATGCCCTTGGACACCTTTCAGAAACCACAAATTGAACTCTTAAGTGTTCCAACCACCTAAGAATAGCAAAGGGGTAGGAACGGACTAGCTGCTTAGTACCAGTGATAATTATTCAGTAAATGGAAAAGAAATGGATGTCGCCAACTCCTGTTTTCAGAATTGAGATACGCTTCTATATAAAATGCTCTTGTGTGAAGGACACAGCCTGGTGAGTTTTGCCAAAGTGTACGTGTGTTTAAGCAACATGTCGGTGAAGGTACAAAATACTGCCTTCCCTCCCTGTCCCTTTCTCTAATCTCAGAGGCAGTCATGGTTCTGGCTTGCATCTCTGGGGATTACTTACACTGCATGTAAATGGAATCAGAGTGCTGTCACTCAACAGTTTAAGTTTTTATGCTGTATGAATTAGTAAGTTCATTGGTTGTAACTTCTGGGTAATATTCCAGTATAGGAACATATCACAATCTTTATTCTCCTGTGAGGGATGTTTGAGTTGCTTCAAAATACTGCCTTCATGACTGAAGCTGCAATGACTATTCTTACAATCAATCCATATTCATGGATATATATTTTTATTTAAAAAATAACACAGGAATGGAATTGCTGCATCATAAAAAGTAATAATAAGTTTATTTCTTAAATACCAAATAATTTTCCAGAGTTGCACAAATTTACATTCCCATCAGTAATACGTGAAGGGTCAGACTACTGAGTACCTCTTCTGGGATTCACGTGTTGCTCGTTAGTGTTTTCCCGTAGCAGTGACGCGCTGTGGCACCTTCCTGGGGGTCTGCCAGCATTTCTCAGCTGATGAGTGCTGCTGACCGTCTATCTTCTTCTGTGCTTCTTGGGCGTGGGGTCTGTACAAGGTTTTTTGTTTGTTTGTTGTTGCTGTGGTGTTTTTTTTTTCTCCCCGCATTGGCTTTCTTTTTCTTTATTGATTTGTTGGATATTCTTACACATTCTGTATACATGGTTATGTCAGAAATGTGTATGTAAATATCTTTTCCCCTCAGTCTGAGACTTGCTTTTTCATTTCCATTATCTTTTGATAAACACTTTTTTTTTTTTAAAGATTTTATTTATTTATTTGAGACAGAGAGAATGAGAGACAGAGAGCATGAGAGGGAGGAAGGTCAGAGGGAGAAGCAGACTCCCTGCCGAGCAGGGAGCCCGATGCGGGACTCGATCCCGGGACTCCAGGATCATGACCTGAGCCGAAGGCAGTCGCTTAACCAACTGAGCCACCCAGGCGCCCGATAAACACGTTTTTTAATGAAGTTCCATTTAGCACTATTTTATGATTGTTAACTACTTCTCTATGCTTTCTTTTGGGAACTGTAATTTTGGCTTGTATACTTATGTCTGTGTTACCTTCAGTGTATGATATAAGGTTAATAAGCCCCTCCTTTAGAAAAAAAAAGCCAGTTGATACAAAATCATCATCCAAAAGAAACCTTTTTCTTTCCCATTTAGTTGAATTATTGTCTTTGTTAAATGTTCAACCACAGAGGGTGGAATTTTTAACGTTTAATTAAACTTTCTTTTACTACTTTATGCCAATGCCACACTCTGTCATTGTAGCTTTACAGTAAGGCAAATTCATGTAGTATTAATTTCCTCCATTTGGTGTCCTTTACAAAATTGAAAATACTCTATTTCTATATAAATTTTAACAGTGTCTTGTAAATATCTGGAAAAAATTATGCTGAATAACTCAGTATTTTTAAAGGTTTTATTTATTTATTTATTAACAGTGAGAGACCCAGTGAGAGAGGGAACACAAGCAGGGGGAGTGGGAAAGGGAGAAGCAGGCTTCCCGCCGAGCAGGGAGCCCGATGCGGGGCTTGATCCCAGGACCCCGGGATCATGACCTGAGCTGAAGGCAGATGCTTAACAACTGAGCCACCCAGGCGCCCCTGAAATAACTAAATTTTGAGAGATGGCTTTATACTATTAGTCCTCTTACCAATGAGCTTGGCAAATGTATTCAGTATTTGCATCATGATTTTTGCTATCAGCAATGTTTTGTAGCTTTTAGTGTAGGATTATTTTTATATTTTTTTGGTTAAATTTGTTCCTAAGTATTTGCCATTTTTTTTTCACACTGGCTTATTTAATTTATTTTGAGTTTATAGAAAAAGGAAGATATTTAGATTTTTTCTACTGCTAAAGCTTGATTTTCTTTTCAATCCATTACCTAATCCCTTTAAAATGAAGGTGAGGAAATTTCTTTATTTTTTTTTCTTTTCCTCTTTTCATTTCTTTTTTTTTTAAACTTTTATTTTATTTTATTATGTTAGTCACCATACAGTACATCATTAGTTTTTGATGTAGTGATCCATGATTCAGTATTTGCCATTTTTGATGCCACTGGAAATAGTTTTAAAATTTAATTTTTATTTCTAATGTAAATAAATTAATTTGTTCCTAATTTAAAGAAATATGGATTTTTTAAGAATTTTATTTATTTTTAGTTTTTAAAAGATTTTATTTATCTTATCTATCTATTTATTTATTTAGAGAGTACGGGGAGAGGGGCTGAGGGAGAGGGAGAATTGAGCCTGAAGCCTGAGGCTGGGCTCCATCCCAGGACCTTGAGGTTATCACCTGAGCTGAAATCAGGACTCAGACACTCAACTGAGCCATCCAGGTGCCCCTGACTGATGTTTGATCTTGTATTCTGAGACCTTGGTGACCTTGGTTTTTAAACCTAGCAGGTTTTTGTTGGTTCCTTTGAACTTTTACATGTGTAATCATGTGATCTACAAATAAATATTAATTCTTTATTCCTTATATTTATGTCTATTATTCCATTGTATTCATCTTCTCTTTTGCTCTGTTCAATCAGTAAAATCCTCCAGTAAAAATGTTTAATTAGAAGTGGTAGCAATGGAGAGCCGGTTTGGGGGAAGGGGTCTGAACCTGGTAAAATAGTGGGAGTGTACGGAGGGTCTTCAGTGTGAACACACTTGTACACCGATGACCAGACTGAAGCATAGAGGAGTGGTCCAGGCGATAAGTGCAGCACACACAAGCTCTGTCTCCCAGCTTCGAATCCTGTTTGAATATGAGCATGTTTGTACATGTGAAGTACTCTTCAGATCTCCCTTGAAATCAGCCATGAGCCTTATGTGTTCCAGGTTAATTAATAGATTCAAGCGCAGAGCACATTATTTTAAATATACTCAAAGTAAGATTGTTAGAATTATCGATTAAAGAAGAAACATCCTTTGATTATTTCAGTAGATGCTGGGAGTTAAATTCAATACCCTTTTCTGAATTTAAAAAATTTATAATTTAATAATAAATAATAAGCAATGGAAAATATTCTCAAGAATTATTTGAGAATTGCTATATTCCTAATCATTTAATGAGCATTTACCATTATTTGTTGGGTAGTTTAAAATAGCGGTTCTGAAGTCTTTGTCAGATTGTTTCATTATCTGTGTTGTCTTGGCATCGGGCTCTGTGAGCTGTACATGTGGGGAGTGAGTTTGGATTGTAGTTGGTTTGACACCGTACGTCTTGTATAAATCCTGTGGTGGGGTCTTGTGATATCGCTTCCTTTTGTTTTTATTGAAGGCAGTCCACCTGCTTGAGTTTGGCCCCAGATTCTGATCAGCTTCCTGTGGGTTGTGGGTCCAGTGTCAGATCAGTGAAAGTCCTTGGGGGATTATTCAGGTCTTCCCCGTAAGAGCCACGCATGGTCCCTGTGGCCCAGATGTTCTGTCTGTGCACGTAGTTCGGTGCATAGACTCACGCCAGCTGGTTCAGAAGCCATTAGGGGTTGATTCAGTGAGTACCTCTCTGTATCCTCATCAGCATTATCTGCTTTTTTTCTGCTCTTCTGCCAAGAAATCTAGTGTTTTAGTTGACTGAGTAAAATTACACATAGTGGGAAAAAAACTCCCAAATTCAAACTTAGTAAAAACCATATAGTCACCTATTGAAAATATCTGTTAAACTATCAGCGTTTACCAATTTTTCCATCCACAGAGACCTGTCTCATAAAGAAAAATAAATAACAGAAATAAATGAAGCAGCTTTGTATATTATTAGAAAACACTCACTTCTGTTAGAAAATACATGTTTAAAAGAAAGCCACGTCACAAGCCAGGTTGACTCATTCTGAGAGGAATTTGACTCCTTTCAACTAGAGAAGATGCTGCTGTATTAACCATCGTCAAGAATTTGTGTCCATCTGGAACAAAAGTCTTTAGGAATCAAAAATTGGCAAATTGGAAGATTCTGTGTGTGAAATCCAGAAGAGTTGACATTTTTCAACATTGTCCTCTCTAAACAGTTTACATATTACAATGCACTTTAATTAACATAATGGTTTGTAGTTTCCTAAGAATTAAACACCAAAATGGACTGTTATTTAAATGTTTTTTTCTCATATTTCCCTTCTAGAAAATAAATTACTGTAGTTGAAAATATAGCTCTGGGCTCAATTTCTAGTGCTTCTTTTCAGGGGGTTAAAACTGTTAGCAACTTTTGATTAATGTCTGTGTAATTCATAATGAATAATTTATGGAGAGCAATTAACTGCACATTAGTGTTGAAATCCTGTGGAAGCTAATTTTCTTTGTGTTGTATGAAGCACAACACCACTTTTGATGTGGAGTCTGTTTTAAAGTGTTGCAATCAATGACAATATGGTCATAATTCCTAGGAAATATGCCATTTGCCATTATACACAATCATATCCCTTGATTCCATTTTTGATGGAATATTAATGAGCTGCAGAAACAGTAGCCATTGTTTATATTAATGGTAATATTTTGAAGGATAGTTGATTCAGTATGTAATATATATAATGACTACCTCTGAGTAAATTGTTTTCTTTCAACTACCTTGAAAAATCTATGTCTTGATGGGAAATCTGCTGTTTGTAAATAGATTTGGGTATGTTCAAGTGTTTTCTTTGCAGTTTTTTTTCTTTTTTTTTTGAGTCAGAGTGATCTAGTTACTTTTTAACCATTTATGGTTTTTATAAAATCTCTCACATCATGGTACTGATTTTTATAAAATACTTTCAGCATGTGTCTGGGCCTTGGGCAGTAAGACCACATAGTACATGTTTGCTTGCTTCATTGATGATGTAGTTGGAGTGGGCTTGCTGGACTCTGGTGTGTAATCCAGCATTTCATTGTCCCTTCCGAGGTCCCAGTGTAGTGCTCTACTTCGCCGTCTTTAAAGTCTGTGCCAGTTAAGCGCCCAACTCCTGGTTTCTGCTCAGGTCATGATCTCATGGGTCGTGGGATCCAGCCCTGTGTTGGGCTCTGCGCTCAGTGTGGATTCCCCTCCTTTTGCCCCCTCCCCCCTATCAACTCGCAAGCATGATCTCTCTCTTTCTCTCTCAAAAAAAAAAAAAAAGTCTGCTGTTTTTAGGAACGTCAATCCAACTAAAATTCCATTAAGTTATTAGTTTGAATTCAGGTATGACAGTCCTTGGAAGTATAATTTTACATGATTTTGAGAATAAAAATGACAAAATGAAGTACTCAAGTCTCAGGCAGGGAAAACTGTGCTGCAGAAGCTTAGATTTTGAGGCCTATCCCATGGGGTTTGGGAAGGAAGTTTGTTCAGTTACTCATATATAGTTGATTTTACCTACCTGTAAATACAGTTTTACCTACGTGTGTTCTCTGTCAAACCTGCTGGACCATCTTCTTCTCATGCCTTTGGCAGAGTGACTGAAGCCGCTACTCTGTCTTCTTTTTCCTCTGCTCTGTCCCTGGAGATTAGAATACTGCCTGGGACATAGAAAGAAATCAATGAATATTTGTCTAATGCCTTTATTTAAAAATAAGTGCAGGGTCTGAGTTAGATTTTTGGTGAGTCACTTAGATTCCCGGAGCGTGCGTCAGTCCTAACATATGTGGGAGGCATGGAATAATGGTTGCCGTCTGCCTCCTGTGTTTTACAAGGAACTTGTGTGTGTATGGAAGGAACATACAAGGAACTTGTATGTTTCTGCGGGAGGAATTGTGAGGAAAGACAGTGAGGACCTCTCAGTGACCACATGGTGAGCACAGGCTGCAGCTGGCGTGGTCACCCTCAGTCTCTGGAGGTTGGTACTCTTGAAACCGAAGGAGACTTGTTTCCTTGCCATGATTCTGGCGGCCCCTGCTCAGGCCAGGGTGGTTTCTGGAGGGCGTCAGGAGCTACTCGGGGGCCTGGCCTCTGTTCCCGTCGCTCGCTCGCCCTCACAAAGTCACAGACCAGGGCTGGCTCTTGCCTGTGACCTAGGGGCCTGCAGGCCACCCCCAAAAGTCACACCGATGCCACAGCTTGAAACTGCGGAGGAAGGGAGGAGAAATTGGACCCCAGGAATCTTTAAAACTTCGGTGACACAAAACCGTTTTCCACATTTTAAAAAATAATGGCAAATTTGATCAAACCTTGCCACACAGATGACATAGAAAGGGTTAATATCCTTTCTCTATGCAGACTTTATATGCATTATTGAGAAAGAGATGACAAACCATTAGGTGGTGGGCTAAGGCGTTTTCTTTCATTAATGAATTAAAAAGGACAATTTAAAATAGTGGTATATCTTTTCCATTTTATTTGGAAGTAGCTCTCAAGGTATGGAATGATTTGTATGAGTAAGTAACTGAGATAAAAGGCATATTTTACACTTCAGGAGTACTCTCTGGAAAACTAGTTATGAAAATATGTGTCAGTGACCCACCAGTTCACTCACGAAAAATAAATATTCAGAAATTAGTTGCTTAAGTAAGCATAAATGTGCTTTTCAGCATGTTTATAGCAACACACTTGTATTTAATAGCCATCCAAAAAACTTAATGACCTAAAACAGAGGGATAGTAAACATTTTTTAAAGAAATAATATGGACTACCCAAAAGGATGGTGTAAATCTATATTGTTCATGTTGAAAGATGACAAAGCATGAAGTACTGGTTTTATCTTGTAAAGATGTTATTTTTGTAAACATTTGTAGTTATTTATACATAGACAAAAATGCATAAAATTTTGGAAGGTTTTCTGTAAGTAATTAATAGCTGTTACCTGTGGTTGGAGATGATTTTAAGTTTTAAATTTATGTTCTTGTTATAGCCTATATTTAAAAAAAATAAAAATAAAGTATTAAATACTTTTTCTGTTTTGAAAAAAGAGTAAAATTAGTTCAAACACAAGAAAATCCATAACAGATCAGGAAAGGTTCAGGAAAAGCAATACTTTGCTCTCACACTTAGTGACAGCTGGTCCTGCGTGCCTCCTCTGACTCAGTTTCCCCGTTGTCCTTCTGTGTTCCCTCCATGTGGCCCCAGCGGCTGATGATGGGATGTGGGCTTTGCAGCGAAGCAGGTATGTCTGGAGCTGCCGGCTGTAGCCCCCTTTAGCGGACAGCCTCATGCCTCAGCTCCTTCAGCCATATGAGTAGGAACCACAGTACACATGGCACATGGTTGCTCAGGACGTCATAGTTGCTTTCTACACTTTCGCTGACCTCACTTGATCCTGAGTTAGCTAGACCGCTGCTCTCAGGGCCTCCCCTCAGCCTAGCTAGAGCTCTGTGGTTGCTGGGGAATTCAGGCCTTTTGTTTGCCGTTCATCTTCAAGCAAAGCCTTGGGGGAGGTGGGGGAGAGCTGCTGTTCTCGGACTCAGGGCTGCAGTGCTGGTCCTAAGTGAGCTTGCCAGACTAGTCTTCCACAGTCGTCCCCAACTAACCCATAGTGACGGGAAGGCTGAAGGGGTAACATTCCGAAAATACCATTTTATTAGGGTCTGTCAGTGTCTTCTGAGAACTGTAGTAAAAGTTATTATGACACATTCAAATGCAGATGAAGTGAAAGGAAACCCTGTGCCAGCAGAAATAGCTCACAGAATTATAGACGTGTCCATGAGTGTTTATTAGAAACACAACTGTACTGTATGCTTCTCAGCTCTAACGTGATCTGTTGAGTTTTCTGCCATAGGTATTATGTTTTTTATTTCTTAGGACATCAATATAAAGCAATGACTAACATACATAAGGATTTTTCAGAACTAATATGCAGGAGACTTCCTCGTCTCTGCTGATGACTTCGACAGGTATAAAGTAGCTCGAGGTCTGTGCCTCCTGAATTCACATGGAGTTCTCATTAATATATGTGCTGCCGGAGCGGGCACCGGAGTTCTCATTAAGACTGATGGGAAGTCGGGGCGCCTGGGTGGCTCAGTTGGTTAAGCGACTGCCTTCGGCTCAGGTCATGATCCTGGAGTCCCGGGATCGAGTCCCGCTTCGGGCTTCCTGCTCGGCGGGGAGTCTGCTTCTCCCTCTGACCCTCCCCTCTCTCATGTGCTCTCTCTCATTCTCTCTGTCAAATAAATAAATAAATAAAATCTTTAAAAAAAAAAAAGACTGATGGGAAGTCATAGAAGCTTCAAGCTCGTAGAGATTGGGATTGCAGGCACAGACATATACACACCCCCCCACACACATGCACTCCACACATAAATGTGCATACACCCCACAGACCTGCACACACACGTGCACACACACACCTATGTGCACAAAGACACACACACGTGCACATGTGTGCACACACACACACCCCTCCGTACACAGAGACACACATACACGTGCACACATGCACACACAGACACAAATTTCTATTGAAGTTCTAGCCCAGAATTTCCACTCTGAAAGTATGCATGGAATTAAAATAATTTGGGGGAACTTACGTCATAAATGTGGAACGGTACATAATGAAGAAACAGCCTTAGAAATTTCACGTGCTTCATTTATTTTCATCCTTACATCTTTAGAGCACCTTGAAGAAGTGAGGATCATCCTTTTCTGGCCTCTGTGGAGAGAGCTCAAGTACCTGGAAAGAGTTGAGTGAGGGCCTTCAAGGAAATTAAGTGGTCTGAACATTAGACACACAATGGACAGGCTAAGAGAACTTGGATTAGAAACAAAGTAAAATTGATTGTGAGGCAAATAGAATGTATATTGCACATGGGGAAATAGTGAAGCACCTTACCTCCAACTGGCCTTGTCAATGTCAGTAATACATAGAATAAAAATAAACATAAGAAGAAAGAGACAAAAATGGCTAACAGGGCTGAGCAAGAACTGATTTTTTGGTGTTTATGGTATTTTAAGTTGTGGATATTTTAATCAAGAAAGTTTACACAAACCAGAGGGTTGCTGCCGTGGACTGAATGTTTGTGTGCCCTTGACATCCGCATGTTGAATCCTAGCCCCCAGTGTGATGGTTTAGGGTGGGGACTTTGGGATGGGTAGGGTGTGAGGGGGAGCCCCTGTGAGTGGGATCAGTGCCTTATAACAGATACCTCAGAGCGCCCTGTCCCCTTTCCACCACGTGAGGACACCTGACAGTGGACCGCAGATCTGCCTCGGCCTTGACCTTGGACCCCTGGCCAGCAGAGCTGGGAGGAGGGGGTCACCCAGTCTGTGGTGACCGCAGCCTGAATGTGCTAAGGGACTGGATCACCTGGTGTACTTAGTGACTCCACTAGTTCTCCAAAAACAGAACCTCATTTTGGGTGAAGGGAAGAGGAATGAATCTCACTGAAAAAACAATACAAAACAAAACCAAAAATGAGAAGAAAACAAGCCCAAAACACAAATTCCTGGGCACCTTTGCAGCTAGACATTTCCTGTGTCACAGCTTGCATAAAAGAATCACAAGCAGAAATAGACTTCTTCCTGAGAGTAACGTGGATGCATATTTGATTCTAACATCTCTAAATTTTTGGAAATTAAGGGGCTTGCTGGAGTAGCATGTAACCACAGATAAAAAATGATTTCAAAACAGTGTGACCAAGAGAAAAGGATGAAGGGGACCTTTCACCCAGGGGCCAGAAGTCTCTTAGTGGGGAGGAAGAGAGCATACGGTTTCCAAAAGGGGCACAGGATGAGAGGTGGAAGGAGGACTGTGCTTGGGTGTCCTGGCCAGCCACACACTGGGGAGCACCCGGGCTGGGGGCGGGGATGAGCCTGGGGGATCTGTGCAGAGGGCATGGCTGTCCTCCTCTGACAGCAGGGTCCTCCAGTGGGGAGCAGAGTTCAGATTCTGACTCCACTCTTGCCAGTAGTATGACCTGGGAAAGTTTCCCAAACTCCTGTGCTTACGTTACTTTGTCTCTACATAAGGGAAATAAATAATTCCACAGATACTCATGGGTGAGGATTTGATGATCATACATCAAGTATGTATCATATATATTTATGATTTATAAATATATCCTAGCACTGGCTTGTTCTTGATGGTGTCGTGGGATTGTGAATTGTTTGGAAGTATCTGAGGACCGTGAATGAGGGCTTTTTCCCTTTTCCATGCCAAGGAGGTGGCATGGAAATACTAAGGAAGAATGATCTGAATTTCTCTTAGTGCAGCTGTGAAGCATGTGTGTGCATAGTGATACCATAAGTAGAGCAGATTTAAAGGTATTTTCCCTCAAGAAAATGAACAATGGACAGTCTACTACTTTACATATAAGCATTACCAAAGGTTTGGTTTTGTTTCCCCCTGTAAAATGTCAGAAGCCACCTGAGCCTGGGAGAATAAGAAGCGAGGTCTCTACAGTTTGAGCGGGGAGAGATGACTGTCAGAAGGGAGACTGAATGGTGATGCCACAAAGCAGGGGCACGTGTGCTCAGAAGTGAGCGCAGACACCATGTGGAGGGCAGAGAAGGGCCAAGGGAAGGGGTGAAGACCAGCCTGGCGTGCAGGGTGGGAGACCAAGGCCAAAGCACAGCACACTCCGTCCTGTCACATGAAGGAAAGCACCCAGCATGGGTGCCGTGCGGCGACGGGAGGGTGTCCGCTGCTGCTGGGTCAGTTCAACGTTAGTTTTGTTTTATTTTATTTTATTATTTTATTTTATTTCATTTCATTTCATTTCACTTTTGTGTCAGAACGAGATTTCATGTTCCTCTTATTAAAACATGCAATTTGAATGCTGGGATTTAGTGTTGTCCCAGGAAGATTAAAGACCTGTAGCATGAATGATACATGCTTTGCATTTGAAATCTTAGGAATGTATTAAATGCATTGCTCTTAAGAGGTTGTGATGCTTACTATTTTGAGTTAAAAAAACCAAATCTGTTCTTTCATTACATTAAATGGTGCTAATAAGAAAAGAAAAACTTAAACATTTATGTATAAATTATATCACAGTAAAGTCGATTTTTAAGAAAAGGTGGAAAGTACTGTGAATCTTCTTTACAGTTAGATCACTTGTAATCACTTGTGAAGTGCTTTTATAAGCCACTGGTTAAATATTTGAAACCAAATCTCTCCCATATTTTAGAGAAAGATTACTATCCGGATTTTTAGTCAAATCCATTACAGACTCTTGTATTATATATAATTATGTGTATATGTGTATATATGTTAATGTGTGTATGTCATGTTTGCTAAATTGTAGGAAGATTTCAGTTAAAAGCAGTGAAGGATAGGTCTACACATGACACACCTGAAATTAAAACTTCTGATCAAAAGTTACTCATGTGTCACAGGGATCTACTTCCTATCCGTGGGGAACTGGTCTGTTTTTGTAAATAACGTTTTACTGGAATCAGCCATGCTCATCCATGTAGTTCCAGTGGCATAATTCAGTGATTGCAACAGAGAGCATATGGCTCATAAACCCTAAAATATTTAATATCTAGCCCTTCACAGCAAAAATTTGACAACCCCTTATTTAGACGGTGCAAATTCACAATATTGAATGATACTGGTATTTGAGTTGCTGATGCTCTGAAGACACAACTATTTTAGTTTTAATCATTGGTGTTAATTTTACTCCCTTATTCAATTTAAACTCTTAACTAAGAAACACCCTCTACATGTCTCTACTTTTCTCCAGGTCAGCTGATAACTAACTCAGTAACATTTTAGGTCTTAGCTCGTGTGATACACACCGTATAGACGATGCTCTGTTGCCTGGGAGGACCTGGCTGGTCTGTGCTGGCTCAGTGTCTCTTGAAAGGCATAGAGGAGACTCGAAGGACAGACCACGTGTTCACTCTTAGTGATGATTTTGCTACATTTCATAGACTCAGTGTGGGTTTCCTCTTTGTCCTTTTTCCTCTTGATAACATCTTCATTTTGGTAGTAAGTGTGAGGAAGAAACATAACAAGTTAAAATAGTCTGTTCAATAAGGAGGCTTTAACCAGACCTACCCCAGGAAACTGGGCTGTTTTATCTTCTAAAAGGACATGCTAAACCGAATGCAAAATGTTACTACTGTTGAATTTTTCACTGTCCAAATGCCTTGGGTAAGTGTCTGTCCATGGATCTTACTAGACTTTGAAGTAATCCAAGAAAGGTCAGAAATTACAGTTGTAAGACAATTGATTTATTTTCCCTTTAAATCCCATCGGTATTAACTTTCTTCCTTTATGTCTTTTATCCTTATAATTTGCATAAATGGAATGGAGATACATCTGAATATCTCATTTGAGAGCAGGACTGCTTTTAAAAGTCCGTAATAGGGGCACCTGGGTGGCTCAGTCGTTAAGCTTCTGCCTTCGGCTCAGGTCATGATCCCAGGGTCCGGGGATTGAGCCCCACATTGGGCTCTCTGCTTGGCGGGAAGCCTGCTTCTCCCTCTCCCACTCCCCTTGCTTGTGTTCCCTCTCTCACTGTCTCTCTCTCTGTGTGTCAAATAAATAAATAAAATCTTAAAAAAAAAAAAGCCCATAATACTCAGCTTTGAAAAATAATATGCGACATCACAACCTATATAATGTTTTAATGTTTATCATAGTAGGTCACTTTTCCAAGTTCTTATTTTAGTATTGGTGTGAATATCTTACTTACTAACATTCTTTTTTCACTTGAAAAACAAACCTTAATGCCCAGCATCCAAAATAAGATATTGTAAGTATGAAATTAGAACAAAATGTTGCAGCAATACAATAATAAATCAGTCTCTTTATTTCAAAATTACCACCAGCAGGGGATGTATTTACTATTCTGACAATAGCAGAGTTTTGAATGAGAGGCAAGTTGATTTGCTTTCAGATTCCTCTCATCATTAAATATAAAAAGCAATTAGAAAAAGAAGATACATATGTGTTAAAATAGAAATGTGCACAGATAATTTTGATCCCCTTTAACGTTCATAGCACTTAATATAAAACTAAAAAAGTTCAATGTTGAAGAGTCTGTTACTTTTTAAACAGATCAAAGCATACAATATATATTTCTTTTGTAGCATGTTGTGGAGGTCCTTAGACAATAGAATCTTACTGATACATGCACTACACTTTGTTGCCGGAACTTGCAGTATGAAGTATTCATCATGTATCTTGAAGCATGTATTAAATAAAATGCAGCTTTGAGGGGCGCCTGGGTGGCTCAGTTGGTTAAGCCTCTGCCTTCGGCTCAGGTCATGGTCTCGGGGTCCTGGGATCGAGTCCCACATTGGGCTCCCTGCTAAGCAGGGGGTCTGCTTCTCTCCCTCCTTCCTGCTCGTGCTGTCTCACTCTCTCTGTCTCTCTCAAATGAATAAATAAAATATTTTGTAAAAATGCAGCTTTGATCTCTTCCAAGTTGTATTTAAACATTTCATTTAGATTTTTGTAAAATTTTAATTCTCCTGATGCATTTTTCCCAAAAGAATTGAATTTTTCAACTTAGAATAGTATTTTGGAATTACATTGTTATACCTTTCAGAAAGGTAAATAAAAAATGTACCATGCAACAGGATTCCGAAGTACAGAGGCTTAAGGAACTATAAAGAAATTCACAGAAAAATGAAACCAAAAGGATAATGTCTGGTATTTCTATTCATCAGTGTATGCATTGGTGTTTCCTTTTATCAAAAGATTGGAAGGATGATGGTAACCTAAATGAACTATTTAGTTTATCCTTAGGTATGGAATCTTCTTTGTCGGTCTCCTGCGACATTTAGTGATTGCCTTTCTAACACGTGTTCACGTCAAACAAGCTCTGTGTCTTTGATAAAGAGAAGGAGATGAGCTGTGAAAATAATGTTCA
Organism: Leptonychotes weddellii; assembly: GCF_054177405.1. Classification (NCBI taxonomy): domain Eukaryota; kingdom Metazoa; phylum Chordata; class Mammalia; order Carnivora; family Phocidae; genus Leptonychotes; species Leptonychotes weddellii. The sequence continues at coordinate 75,477,172 of NC_138374.1, read as the reverse complement.
CTCATATGTCAGGTTTGTGCAGATATTTAGAGAAAAAGAAATGCAACCGGAAGGCTAGTGCTGACATTGAATTGGAAGGGGTATAAAATATTCATGGGAGAGTATGGGTCTTTACACTTCGTACTCTCTGTAATAGAAAAATCCCAAGACCTATAAAAAGGAATATCTTTTGGGTCTTGCAGGTTTTCTCTAGAGTAGAATGAATGCATAAAGTACCATATTTCTGGAAATAATTCATTTTGACTGATCAGTCAACTCTCCCGATTCTGCAATAATGCTCACTATCCAAACCCTGATTATAGTTTGTTTTCTTGGTGAAGATTTTACTACAAGGCAAAGACATGCTGCTCAGCAAATACGAGTATCTACTGCACTTGAAATCAATAATTTTTATTGAAATTAATACTTAGGCATTCTGTATATGTCTGTGTTGTTAAACTACTTTTAATAACAAAACACTTATGAAAAAATAATTTGAATTGATCAATGTGTCATCTAGTTGTTCTTCTTATTGGACAAATAGACTATTAAATTTTTCTGATAACCTTTGTGTCCAGTTTGGTACCATTTTTGATATATTGCCAAAAGGCAAACATTAAAAGTTTAAGTAATTTTTATCACTGACCAGCAAAACTTAATGCATCTGTCTATAATGGAGTTGTAACTTTACACTGTCCTTATTTTTTTAAAAGATTTTATTTATTTACTTGGGAGAGAGAGACAGAGCACAAGCGGGGTTGGGGGAGAGGTAGAGGGAGGGAGAGAAAAGGAGACTCCCTGCTGAGCAGGGAGCCCTGTGCTCCTGGGATCATGACCTGAGCTGAAGGCAGACACTTAATCGACTGAACCACCCAGATGCCCCTATGCTCTCCTTATTAATGTGCAAAGTTCAGTAGCTGTAGAAGCAAGTCATTCAGTTCTCTGTAGTGGTATTTCAGTGTATCAGAGGTCAGCTAAGTTGTTCTCTCTCTACATGATTTGTCCCTTTGTGGTAAAATGGTGGGTATATTGCAGGGGCTCCCTGAATTAGTCACACAGTTCACATTAAATATAGTAATACCTCAGAGATAGCACAGACTACTTGCTGGTTGACATCTGTGACTTGATAAACTGGGGAGGTGTTTCTGAAGAGGTTACTGAGTGTAAGGTCCTCTCCCAGTTGTCTTCTGCCCTTGCAAGGTCAAGTGATTCCACGGAAAGACTCTTGAGCTACAACATACATAGAAGGTAAAATGCATAGAGACTATATTCTAACAGATTTTTAACTATTTTCACTGTTCAGACATATACTGGCCTTTAGCTTGTATGCATGTTCATGTGAATATAATAAACAGTTATGATAAGTTTTTTCAGCTTTTCCTATCACTATTGTTTTCCTTCTATTTATAATCTCAGATAATGTTAATTTTCCTATATAACTGTATTGTTCAACTGGATTAAATTTACACTAGATATATAATATATGGGCTATATGTAATATACATTATAATATATATATACATATATGTATGTATGTGTGTGTATATATATATAAAATAAACATTGTTTTCTAGAGAAGTTTAGGTTCATAGCAAAACTGAGATGACAGTACAGAGTTCGCACACCCCCTGCCCCCACATGTGCCTGGTCTCCTTGCACAGCTAGCAGTCACTTCTTTGGGAATATTTCCCAAGCCAATATTCAGTTGCCAGTCTGACTTACATGATGTCCCTCCTCTGTTCACCAACAGCTTCTGTTGCTTTTTAATAAAGTCACAAAGTACAATTTTTTTTTAAACTTTTTTTTTTAAGATTTTATTTATTATTTGAGAGAGAGTGAATGAGAGACAGAGAGCATGAGAGGGAAGAGGATCAGAGGGAGAAGCAGACCCCCCGCCGAGCAGGGAGCCTGATGCAGGACTCGATCCCGGGACTTCAGGATCATGACCTGAGCCGAAGGCAGTCGCCCAACCAACTGAGCCACCCAGGCGCCCAAAGTGCAATGTTTTTAAGGTGACTTACTACTGACTTCTGTGATAAGGTTTTCTATAACTATTACGAATTTTATTTGACTTTTATGTTCTAAAAATCCACTGGAAATGCTGTCTATATAATCATATCACTCAGTATATATCTTACATATTTTGTCATTTAATATATATCTTATTTTTTACTATTTCAAAATCACAGCAAGCTATTTTATATATATTGGCAATGGCAATATATTGCAATATTATCATAGCATCAGTACGTTTTAAGTTTGAGATGTTCAGAGTCTTGATAAGAAGAAAGGAAAATTGACTTATATTAAAGAAATACTTTTAAATTACAATTTGGTGATTCAACAGTTCCAAACATTACTCAGTGCTCACGATGATACATGTACTCTTAATCCCCATCACCTGTTTAATCCATCTTGCACACACCTCCCCTCTGGTGACCATCAGTGTGTTCTTTAAAGTTAAGAGTCTGTTTCCTGGTTTCTCTCTCTCTCTCTTTCCCCTGCTTTGCTTATTTGTTTTGTTTCTTAAATTCCACATGTGAGTGAAATCCTATGACATTTGTCTTTTTCTGACTGATTTATTTCACTTAGCCTTATACTATCTAGATCCATCCATGTTGTTGCAAATGGCAAGATTTCATTCCTTCTTATGGCTGAGTAATATTCCATTGTGTGTGTGTGTATATATACACACACATACATACCACGTCTTCATATATATATATATATATATATACCACATCTTCTATACACACACACACACACACACACACATACCGCGTCTTCTTTATCTATTCATCAGTCAATGGACATTTGGGCTGCTTCCAGAATTTGGCTTATTGTAAATAATGCTGCAATAAACATAGGGGTGCATATATTATTTGGTTTCACATTATTTGGGTAAATACCCAGCAGTGGAATTACTGGATCAGTACTGGATCAGATGGTAATTCTGTTTTTAACTTTTAACTTTTTGAGGAACTGCTATACTGTTTTCCAGAGTGTGTACATCAGTTTGCATTCCCACCAACAGAGTTTGAGGGTTACTTTTTCTCCACATCCTCACCAACACTTGTTGTTTCTTGTATTTTTGATTTCAGTCATTCTGACAGGTGTAAAGTGATACCTCATTAACGTTTTTATTTATATTTCCCTAATGATGAGTGATGTTGAGCATCTTTTCATGTGTCTGTTAGCCATCTGGATGTCTTTTTTGGAAAAATGCCTGTTCAGGTCTTTTGCCCATTTCTTAACTGGATTTTTTTTGGGGGCGGTGTTTAGTTTGATAGGTTCTTCTATTTTGGATACTAACCCGTTATCATATATGTCATTTACAAATCTGTTCTCCCATTCCATAGGTTGTCTTGTTTTGTTGATTGTTTACTTTGCTGTACAGAAGCTTTTTATTTTGATATAGTCCCAACAATTTACTTTTGCTTTTGTTTCCTTTGCTTCAGAAGACCAATCTAGAAAAATTTTGCTATGGCCAATGTCTGACACATTATTGCCTGTGCCCTGTTCTAGGATTTTTATGATTTCAGGTCTCACATTTAGATCCTTAATCCATTTTGAGTTTATTTTTGTGTACATTGTGGGAAAGTGGTCCAATTTCATTCTTCTGCAGGTAGTTGTCCAGTTTTCCCAACACCATTAGTTGAAGAGACTGTCTTTTACCCACTGGATATCCATTCCTGCTTTGTCAAAGATTAATTGACCATGCAATTGTAGTGTTATACCTGGGCTCTCTGTTTTGTTTTACTGATCTGTCTCTTTCTGTGCCAGTATTATACTGTTTTTATTACTGTAGCTTTGTAATATATCTTGATATCTGAGATTGTGATACCTCCAGTTTTTTTGTTTTTTTTTTTTTCCCAAGATTACTTGGGTTATTTGATGTCTTTTTTGGTTCTATACCAATTTTAAGGTGATGATTATTGTTTTTTTTTAGTTCTTTGAAAAATACTAGTATTTTGATAGGGATTGCATTAAATCTGTAGATTGCTGTGGGAAGTATGGATATTTTAACAATATTTGTTATTCCAGTCTATAAGCATGGAATGGATACATCTTCCAAACAGAAAGTAAACAAGGAAACAGTGGCTTTGAATGACATATTGGACCAGATGGATCTAACAGATATATTCACAGTGTTCCATCCTGAAATAGCAGAATACATATTCCCTTCAAGAGAACATAGAACATTCTGCAGAATAGATCACATATTCGGCCACAAAGCACTGATGTACGATTAACTAGTTGTATACATGGGTCCCTGTGAACTTTGGATCCTCCTACTCCACCATCTTCCCTGGAAGTCCTGTAAATAAAAGTTTTTAATGTGTAATTTTCTAAAAGGTAAAATCATGAACATATAAAATGTTCATGAATCTTGTTGATTAATGAAGGAATCCCTAAAATGTTCCAAATACTCAAGGAGAATGTAAAAAAAATAGGTGTTTATAGGCAATAGTATGAAATTGCTGGTTATTTTTTTTAATCTAATTTTGTTATATTATGTTAGTCACCACACAATACATCATTAGTTTTTGATGTAGTGATCCACGATTCATTGTTTTCGTATAACACCCAATGCTCCATGCAGTACGTGCCATCCTTAATACCCATCACCAGGCTAACTCATACCCCCAACCCCCTCCCCTCTAATAACCTCAGTTTGTTTCTCAGAGTCCATAGTCTCTCATGGTTCATCTCCCCCTCCGATTCCCCCCCCTTCATTTTTCCCTTCGTTCTCCTAATATCCTCCATGCTATTCCTTATATTCCACAAATAAGTGAAACCATATGATAATTGACTTTCTCTGCTTGACTTATTTCACTTAGCATAACATCCTCCAGTCCCATCCCTGTTGATGTAAAAGTTGGGTATTCATCCTTTCTGATGGCTGAGTAATATTCCATTGTA
>NC_138374.1:75424188-75471770 GCF_054177405.1 Leptonychotes weddellii | reverse complement strand
GGGATGGGGTGGCTGGGTGATAGACATTGGGGAGGGTATGTGCTATGGTGAGCACTGTGAATTGTATAAGACTGTTGAATCACAGACCTGTACCCCTGAAATAAATAATACGTTGTATGTTAAAAAAAAAAAAAAAGGAAGGGAAAAATGAAGGGGGGTGATAGGAGGGTGAGACGAACCATGAGAGACTATGGACTCTGAGAAACAAACTGAGGGTCCTGGGGATGGGGTGGGGTGGGGGGATGGGTTAGCCTGGTGATGGGTATTAAAGAGGGCACGTTCTGCATGGCGCATTGGGTGTTATACGCAAACAGTGAATCATGGATCACTACATCAAAAACTAATGATGTAATGTATGGTGATTAATATAACATAATAAAATTTAAAAAAGAAAACAAGGCAAACACTTAAAAATATGTTGATAATTCATAAGTAAATAAAATACAATTCCACTTAAAAAAGATTACACTAGATAAAATGGGTGGATCTGAGTTAATCCGTTGAGAGGCTTTAGAACAGAGCTGAGCCTTCCTCCAAGGACAGATTCTGCCGATGGGCAACAGCTTCAGCCATGCCCTTGTTCTCAGCAGCCTCACCCTGTGGATTTAAGACTGGCCCACCCAGCCCCTACAACTGCATATGCTAGTTTCTCCCAATAGACTCCTTAATACAGATCTCTTACTAGTTCTGCAGCTCTGCAGGACCCTAACTGATTAACACACTGTATTAATAGAATAAAGACCAATGGCCTATGGTCATTTAAATAGACTCAAAAAGCATTTCACAAAATTCAAAACACTTCCACTCAACATTCCACAACCACTCAACAAACTAGGCATAGAAGGGAATTTCCTCAATCAGATAAACACTGTGTATGAAAACCCACATTAATGTCATAGTTAGTGATGGAAGACTCCATGTCTACCTGCTGCCCTCCTCCCAAGATCATGAACAAAACCAGCTATCTGCCCTCACCTCTTCTATTCAGCATTGTACTGGCGGCTCTAGATGGAGAAATTACTGAAGAAAAAGAAGTTAAAAGGCACTCACAGTAGAATAAAAATCTATAGTTACATTTGGCCTGTTATGTTATCTAAAAAATTGTAAGAAATTCACTAGAAAATGTGTTAGAACAGTAAATGAGTTCATCCACACCTTGGGGCACAAGATCAGTGCGCACTAATCAGTTGTACCAGCAAAGGAATGTCATTGATAGTGAGGAACCATCTCCATCTGACTCATCACAGTCCCATTTTGGAAACAAACATTGCCCACAAATAAAATATCCATATTTTCCAAAGAGTAAACATGCTGCAAAGTCAGTTTCTGAGTAAGAATATTATGATAAGATACTAAAAACAAATTGAGAAAAGAAAGTGTCCCAACCATAGGAAAATGGAACAACAAACAAAAGTACTTTCTCTTAATTCTTGGATTACAGATTAAATCTCAAAACTTGAGTGGTTGGATATTTGTAAGACTATTTTTGTAAATAATGTACATCAGAAGAAACTGGGGCGCCTGGGTGGCTCAGTTGGTTAAGCAACTGCCTTCGCCTCAGGTCATGATCCTGGAGTCCCGGGATCAAGTCCCGCATCGGGCTCCCTGCTCAGCGGGGAGTCTGCTTCTCCCTCTCCCGCTCCCCCCTCTTGTGCTCTCTCACTCTCTCTCTCTCAAATAAATAAATAAAATCTTTAAAAAAAAAAAAGAAACTGAAAATATTTGAAGTAATGCTTATAAGGGAATTCACATATTTAATTTTATTTAAAAATAAAGGATAAGAAATACCAGAAAAGTATAATATGTAGTAAGTTAAAACATTTTTTTTTTTAAAGATTTTATTTATGTATTTGACAGAGATATAGCTAGAGAGGGAACACAAGCAGGGGGAGGGGGAGAAAGAGAAGCAGGGGGAGGGGGAGAAATAGAAGCAGGCTTCCCGCTGAGCAGGGAGCCCGATGGCGCGGCTCGATCCCAGGACCCTGAGATCATGACCTGAGCTGAAGGCAGATGCTTAACGACTGAGCCACCCAGGCACCCCTAATATATAGTAAGTGAGAGAAATATAAAATGAAACTTAAATTTTACAGTGGAATTGTATAATCTAAGGAAAGAAGGAAGGGATTAAGGAGGATAAATGCAGAAAATAATAATTTAAAAGTAACCCCAAATAATCAGATTGTAGCTAACTGAATATAAACAGGGAAAGAATGATAGTCATACAAAATAAGAAATAACAAGAGGGAAATAACCATAAAAATAAGACAGAAAAGTAAGAGTATCATAAGAAACTGCTGTTCTTTTATATTAAAACTAATTTAGTGAAAGTGGATAAAATGTATTATTTTCTACAAAGTAAGAATTTATCAAATTTATCAAAAGTAAGAATTTATCAAAAGGACTCCAAAAGAAAGGGAAATAAAGAAAAGATTAATTAGCATAGTAGCATCAGAGAAAAACATCATCTAAATTCTATTTGTATGTAAAACACCAGTCCTGATGTAATTTACATAGCGATTCCTACCGCCATAATAATAGATCATTTTAATGTTAAGCCAATCCAGAGCATAGACAATGAAAAAATAGCTAATCTAATCATATTTGGAGAAAATAATATTGGTACCAAAATTTATTTTAAAAAAGGAAACTCCAGATAAAGCTAATTTAGGTATACCAGTTCAAAATTTTTGGTAAAATAACAACTGATGCATTATGGAGAAGGTAGATGACAGGAGGTATTTATACCACCAGGTATTAATGCATGCTATGAAGCCATGTTGACTAAAAGCAGTGCAGTATTAGCCCAGGGATGGAAAGTCCAGAAATCTATTAAAATGCTTAAATTACTTTAGGCTATTACAGTGGTATTGGCCACTTGAAATAACTTTTTAAAATACAGAAAATGCTGAATGCTGTCTGTAAAGTAAAATAAAGTTGCAGTCAAACATCACTCTGCATACAAGGTTAAATTTACAAAGAATTGTAATTTGCCAAAGGTAACTGGATCTGTTCTCAAATGTCCATTTTATTTATTTATTTATTTTAGGTTTTTATTTAAATTCCAGTTAGTTAACATACAGTGTTATATTAGTGTCAGGTGTACAATATAGTGATTCAACACTTCCAAACATCACCCCGTGCTCATCAACAAGTGCGCTCCTTCATCCCCGCCTGGTGACCATCAGTGTTTTCTGTAGTTAAAGTCTGATTTTTGGTTTGCCACTGTTTCTCCTCCCGCCCCACCCCTTTGTTTTGCTTCTTAAATTCAATGTATGGGTGAAATCATATGATATTTGTCTTTCTCTGACATGTTTCGCTTAGTATAATACTCTTTAGCTCCATCCATTTCATTGCAAATGGCAAGATTTCATTCTTTTTATAGCCAAATAATATTCCATTGTATGTGAATGTGTGTGTGTGTGTGTGTATATACACACACACACATTTTCTTTATCTTCTTTATCCATTCATCAGTTGATGGACACTTGGGTTGTTTCTATAATTTGGCTATTGTAGATAATGCTCCTATAAACATCAAGTTGCATGTGTCCCTTTGAATTTGTATTTTTGTATTCTTTGGGTAAATACCTAGTAGTGCAATTGCTGGATCATATTATAAGAGAATATTATGAAAAACTAAATGCCAACAAATTGGACAACCTAAAAGAAATGGGTAAATTCCTGGAAACATATAAACTACCAAAACTGAAATAGGAAGAAATAGAAAATTTGAACCAGCAAAGACATTGAATCAGTAATCAGAAACTCCCAACAAACAAAAGTCCAGGACCAGATGACTTCACAGGCAAATTCAACCAAACACTATTTCTGAAAATAGAAGAAGAAGGAAAGCCTCCAAACTCATTCTATGAGGCCAGCATGACCTTGACACCAAAACCAGAGAAAGACTCCACTAAAAAAGAGAACTACAGGCCTGATGAGCATGGATGCAGAAAGTCCCAATAAAATGCTAGCAAACTGAATCCCTCAATACACTAAAAAAGTCATTCATCAGGACCAAGGGATTTATTCCTGGGTTGCAAGATTGGTTCAGCATTTGTAGATCGATCAACATGATACAACACATTAATAAAAGAAAGGATAAGAACCATATGATCCTCTCAATAGATGCAGAAAAAGCATTTGACAAAGTACAACATCCATTCATGATAAAACCCCTCAATATGGTAGGTTTGGAGGGAACGAACCTCAACATAATAAACACCATATATGAAAAACCCACAGGAAAAATCATACTCGGAGAAAAACTGAGAGCTTTTCCTCTGTGGTCAGGAACAAGATAGGAATGTCCATTTAGTTTTTAAATAAAAACTGGGAGCATTAGGGTTGTGTGTGTATAACGCCATGTCTAAATTTTGCATTCCGTATTTTAAGGTGATTTGTCTATAACTGGTAACATATCTTTTGTTTTTAAATGTCTAAGACAGAGGCCAAGCATTGTAATTTCCATAGTGTTCAGGTTGCGAACATGTGATAGTGTGGCTTTAATGCTTATCAGTTAATCCTAAGTGTATATTTTTACAAAAGCACTGTAACTTAAGAGATTCAAAATAGAAAATGAGTTGTTTTGATTGCTAGCCACACCTCTTCCAGAGCGTCATCAGTTCCTGAGTCTACAGTCAAGAAGCTTACCTTCCAACGGGAGATAAGTACATCACACGCACACACACCCAGAGGAATCCGTGGCACATGTCAGGGGCCTCGCCAAGGACTGGTGGCAGGGGTTTGTATCCTGGTGCAGGCAATAAGAGGGTAAATTGTCTCTATAACTCTTAAAAGTAATAATAAAACGGACTCAAATTCACTCTGCCTGTTTTATTGTCATGTGCATGTAAACCTAAACAATATCTGTGGTAAAGTACTCTTCCTGGAAAAAGTCTGAATTTTAGACACCATGGTTATAGAAGTGTTTCATTAATATATATACATGTACACACATGTATGTTTCAAATTATTTTATCAGTTATACTTTAATAAATATGGTTTTGTTGGTGGAAAATACTTAGAATAATGGAGGGTTAACTGAGTGACTCTGTCATTTTTTGGGACTGGCTGCACAGGCCCGCATCCTCTGCCAGTGGCCTTCAGCCCTGGATCTAAGGCAAATGATGCTAGCACTGTGGTTGTAAGGATGAAGAAATGAAGAAATAGAATTTGAATCATTTCAATCCATTAGTTCTAGTATCTACTTAGATACTTAATTTGTATTTAAAATTTAAAATAGGGAAATATAATGTAAACTGCAAGTTGTAATATATTCATTAAGGAGAAAATTTTAATTCATATATAAGACATTTTGAAGAATCTGAGGTATATATTTAAAATAGAAATTTATTCTGTTGGGGTTGTTAAATTGTTTAAAACTGACCAAATCAAGAAACTACTGAACTATCCATATTACTGAAAATCATTCTGTCCCATAACAGAAGGGATTTTTCAAATCCTGTGCTCTAGGTGTCCAAAACATTGGTGTACCCCAGTAGATAAGTCAGTAAGGGGAGCGGGTAGCTAATGGTTATCTCCGCACGTGGGCCATCCGTGGTCGCTGTCTTGAGGAAGAGTGGCCAGGACGTGTGCAGGGACAGGTGAGCCCGTTGCGGATGCTGTCTGTGGCTTACTTGCTTACGTACTCACTTGGGACTTACTTGCAGCCCTCTGCCTTTGCCTGCAAAGTCTGTAGCATGCGCTCTCTGGGGTGCCTGAGGCTCAGACTGACTAAGGCAGCAAGGAAGGCGGACGACAGTAAGCATCTCCATACGGGGCTGTTGCATGACTTGCTAAAGCAAATGTGGAAATGAGGGAGATCGGGACTGTTTACTGCCAGGTGCACATTTGCCACAGATTTCTTCAAGAGCACTAAATACCAGTTTTGATTCAATTTGAATCGGGAAATTGCCTGAACTATTTTAAATCACAAGGTCATTGTTCCCGCCAGCTGAGGCAGTAGTGACTGGCTCTAGACTGTTGCCCCAGTGACCTGTTTGAATAAGAAAGCCGAGAGTTACCAGGAAGATTGGTTTAGTAATAAGAATGAAACAGAAGCAACTAGATAAAGAACCAAACATCTTAAGAGGCATTTTTGAAAGAAGAGGTTGTCTTTAGGAGAACGTTAAACAGTATTGATCCAGCTTTTCAAAAAATTAAAAAGTACATAATAATTTTAAAATACCTGAAAGAAGAGAAACAAGGATTCCAAAATATACTATCAAAGAGGGGAAAACGAAAGGTGAGCTCGAACACACATAAAATCGAAGAGAAATAAGCATCTTCCTCCCCTTGTGCACATGTATTTTGAACATAAGTCCATCTTTGTGTTTCATTCTCATGTTCTAGGTTAAGAAATGTTAGAGAAAGGGACAGAAAGAGGTGGTGGGTTGGGGGTTCTTGAAAGATGACAGTTGAACTATGACACGAATTTATTAAGATAAAGATTATATCACATAAAGGCTGGATTTTAAATTTCATCTCTATCTTCACCAGTGTGCACCCCTACCTGAAATATGAACACCTTTAGGGTGGAGGCGATGACTTGTAGTAAGAGCTCGATGAATGTTTGATGAGGAGGAGTAGGTAACACCACAGGGTATGCTCAAGTTTATAGTGGACGGTGGACAGCACATCAGAGAACGAGTCCTGCAGCCATAAATATTTAATGAAGTCAAATAATTTATTAGTAGAATATCTTCATTCATCCCTTCAATGATATTATTTAGTACAGAAAGCAAATCTTCATTCCTTTTTTAAAAATTTTATTTATTTATTTGAGAGAGAGAGAAAGCACAAGAAGGAGAAGCAGACTCCCCGCTGAGCAGGGAGCTGACGTGGGACTCCATCCCAGGACCCTGGGATCATGACAGACGCTTAACTGACTGAGCCACCCAGGGACCCCTCTCCATTCCTTTTTGAATTCAGATCACCATAGGAAGAAATTGTGAATGTCCATATATAGTCTACATGAAGCCATCAAATGGTTGTAACCAAAGAGATGTATGGATCACTGTGTTAATCTTTTAAAAGGGGTTATATTTACATTCAGCATAGAATGTAGAGCAGATTGACAAGAAATGTAGATGCAGTGAAATTGTAAACTGAAATTGTCATAAATTTCTAAGGTGGTATTTCATCTGACAACCATTATTGTCATCTAACAGTCGGGCTATGTAACTATAGAACCTTACAGTATTTACTAAAAGAGGTAAATCATAAAGGGCTTACGTCAGATAACTTTGGCTCTGGGCTAGTCTTAGCTACATAATTGCTCTAAAATTTTTGGCAAATCAGTTTACCCTTGGACATTACATTTCTGCATGTGTGTGCGTGAGTGTGTGTGTGTTCATGTGTGCATGTGCGCATGTGTGTGCGAATATTTTAATGTTTATGAAAACGCTTTGTAGACTACAGAGTATATAAATTGTATATCACAAATTCCAAGGTGTGCTTTACTTTTCATGTATTTGGTAACACTGAAATTAGGTTATGTCTTGTAAGTGCTATTTGTTCGGTGACGTTGACAGCTGTTTTTGTTATATACATTAAAAATGGTGACTCTTACATGGTATTAAAAGAAATATCCATCCATTTAGGGACCCAGGCTAATAAGAGTTTATGCCATTGTGTTTCAAGAATGCTCATGAGGTCCCCTCTGTTCCATTCAGCCTAAAGGGAAAAAGACACAGGAGCACCCTGGGGGACATATATTTGGATCAGGCCATTTTAGATTATATTCACTTGGCCAGATCTTTATTATGTGACCTCACAAAACTATAAATTAGGCTAGGAATGGTAGTTTCTATTACCCGAAGGGAAATGTAATAAGTGGGGGCAGCTCCAGTCGGCCACATCCCTGAGCCTCAGCCCTCATTAATGATCATAGGGGCTACCTGCTGGAAGATGCTCTCTCTGACTTTGCTGTTTTTGATTTTGCAATATACACCTGTTTCCTTCACTGAAGTTATCATTTTTCTTTTAATAAACTTTAATCATTAATTTTCTTTTCTTCGTACCCCTGGCTACAAATATCGTATGTGTTTTTTTTTTTTTTTCTCTAATGTATCCGCACAACTATCCACAACAAATATAATGATCTCATTGTAGTTTTAATTTTGCTTTTTCCTGGTGACTAATCCTGTTGAACATCCTTTCATGTGCTTATTTGCCATCCTTATAAACTCTTCAGCAAATTTCTTTTTTTCTCATTATCTAATCTGATTGTTTTTGTTATTTTTAACTATTAATTTTTTAGTATCATTCATGTATTCTAGATAAAAGTTCTTGGTCATATACCTGGTTTGCACATCATGTAGCTTGCTTTTCAAACTTTGAGAATTTGAGAAAGTCAATTTTGTCATTATTTTCTTTTATGGATTGTGCTTTTGGTGTCAAATCTAAGTCACTCTTGCTTAACCCTAGATCCTGAATATTTTGTAATCATTTTCTAAAAGTTTTATAGTTTTATATTTTATATTTAACCCAGTTATCCATTTTGAGTTATTTTTTGTGTAAGGCATGAGATTTCAGCCTGTTTTTTTCTTTCACCCATGGATTTCCACTTGCTCCAGCATCATTTCCTGAGAAAGCTATCCATGTCTCTACTGAATTGTTTTTTGCACTATTGTCAGAAACTAGTTGGCATATTTCTGTGGATTTTTTTTTCCAATAAAGATTTTGCCCCATTGGTCTGTATGTCTGTCCCTGTGCCAGTACCACCCAATTTTGATTATTGTGGCTATATAATAAGTGTTAATCTTGGGCAGACTGATTCCCCCCACTTTATTCTCCTTTTTCAAGGTTTTAGTCTTGTGCATTTTTATTTCCATATAAATTTGAAAATAATCTTGTCTATATCTACAAAAATCTTTCTGGGATTTTTTATATTAAATTGCATTAAACCTACATATCAGTTCAGGGAGAACTGACATATTTACTATGTTGATACTTCCAATACAAAAATACAGTAGGTCTCTCCATTTATTTAGATCTTCTTTGATTTCTTTCATCAGTGTTATGTAGTTTTCAGTATACACATACTACACATATTTTATTAGAATTATACCTAATTTCTCTTTTTTTAGAGTGTACATGTTATTATATTTTAAATTCCATATCCATGAGTTAATTGCTTTTATATAGAAATATAATGGGTTAGTTTATATTATCTTGTATCCTGCTACCTGGCTGAACCACTTAAGAGGCCTAGGAATTTATTTATGGATGCATTTGGATTTTCTTCATAGGTAATCCTGTCATCTGCAAATAGAAACAGTTTTATTTATTCCTTTCTGATCTGCATAAATTTTTTCCTTTTCTTGCCATATTGCACTGACTATAACTTCCATCAGTATGTTCAATAAAAGTAGTGAGAGCAGATAACGTTGTCTTATTTCCAATTTTAAGGGAATAGCAGTCTTTCACCACTTATATTACCTGTAGATTTTCTGTGGATAATCACTATCAATTTAAAGAAGTTCCTCTCTAGTCTTACTTGTTTTAGAGTTTTTACCATGAGTGACTGTTGGATTTTGTCAAGTGCTTTTTCTGCATCATTTGATAAATCATGTGATTTTTCATTAGCCAGTTAGCATGGTAGATTACATTTATTTATTTTTGAATATCGAAGCAGACTTCTTTCCTTGGAATAAATAGTACTAGGGCATGAAGTATAATTCTTCTTACATATTTGTGAATTTTATATGATAATATTTTGTAAAGTATTTTTTTAATCTGTAGCTGTGAAGAATATTGGTCCTTAGTTATATGTGATGGAGTCTTTCCCAAAAATAAGTGAAGTATGAAAAACCTCACCTCTTTCCACATCCCTTTACAACACCTCCCATTTGTAATATAATTATGTCAGATATTTTATCTGCATTCATTTAAATAAAACCACATCAGAGGACGTTATAAGTTTTGGCTTCAACTGTCAAAGATAATTTAGAAAGTTTAAGAGGAAAAGCACAGTCCATTGTATTTTTCCAAGTTTTTTCTTAGCTGTGTGCTTCTTTCTCTACTGATGTCCTAAGGTTCCTTAATTTATTGTTTTCTTTCTGTTTAGAGAACTTGCTCTTAGGCATTCATTTAAAGTAGGTTTGATGATGACAAATTACATCAGGTGTCCTCCATCTGATAATGTTTTGATTTCCTGTTTATTACAGAAAAGGTCATTTTCATTGCATATAGGATTCTAGGTTGACAATTCTTTCTTCTTCTCCTTCTTCCTCTTCTTCTTCCCCTCCTCCTCCTTCCTCCTCCTCCTTCTCCTCTTCTTCCTCCTCCTTCTTCCCCTCCTTCCCCTTCCCCTCCCTCTCCTCCTCCTCCTTTTTCTGTGAGCACTTGAAAAATGCTCTGTAAACTTCTCTACCCTCCATGGTTTCTTGTGAGAAACTCCTGTCATTCAGGTTTTTTTCCTATAGGTAAAATGTCATTTCTGTCTTGCTGCTTTCAAGATTTTCCCTTTGTCTTTAGTTTTCAGAATTCCAGCTATGATGTTGTGTGAATTGGGTGTTTTCTATTTTGGGCTCGCTCATCTTGAATCTGTGGGTTTATGTCTTGTGCCTCATTTGGAAAATTTTAGCCATGCTTTCTGCTAGTATATCTCAGGCACTCCCCACTATCCTCCCAGGACTCCGATGTCTGATATTTTGTTATGTAGTCCTGTTTTCTCTCTGTTATTTGAGTAATTTCTGTTGTTCTGTGTTCCAGGTTAGTGGCTCATTCCTGTCTTCCCCATTGTATTGTTAAGCCTGTTCATTGAGTTATTTCAGTGAGTGTGTTTGCATTTGGGTCTTCTTAGTAACTGTTTCTTTGCTGACATGTTCTATCTTTTCATTTGTTTCAAGTGTGTTTATAATTGTTCTTCTTAGCAATTTTGTGATAGCTATATTAAAATCTTTATCAGATAATTTTAACATCTCTCATCTCAGCATTGGTTTCAGTTAATCATCCTATTCCATTCAGTTTGAGATTTTCCTGATTTTTCTCTGATGTGTGATATTTAAATGGAAAATGGCATATATTGGATAATAGGTTCTCTGGATCTTGTTTAAACCTACTGTTCTAGCTGCTTTCCTTGGACACTGCTGTGGTACAGGACATAGGGGGCCCCAGCTCCTTACTTTGGAGGGATCAGAAGTACATTTTGCCCATTCAGAAGGGTCTTTGTTAGTGCTGGGTGAGTGTGGAGGTTCTGGTTCCTGTAGGCATCAGCTGTCCCTCAAGGTAGTGGGCTTGTCACCCCTGGTGGGGATAAACTTACCAGCCCCTATATGTCCGCCTCTGACATCATTGTATCTTACGTCTTCGAGAACATGGAAGCATAGGCTCCCCACTTGGCCTTGGTGAAGGTGGAGTCTGTTTTTTTGTGATATTTATCTGGATTGGAGGAATTATCTTCTAAATATTTGCCATATTAGTAGGCTGCTCCTTTCTCTAATGCTTTGATGGGACTTTTTCTGTTTGTGCCCACTGGCTTTTCTGGGTTACTGGCTTCTTCAGTTATATTTCTAATATAGGAGTCAAAAAGAATACCCAGAGAAATCTCCCCTGTGCCCTTCCTTGGGTCTTGAGGTCCCCACACAGCTTGACTTTTCTATACACCTTCCAGAGAACCTTTTAATATATATTAATCTACAATGTAATATAAATATATATAAAATAATTAATGCCCAGCATCGTGTGTTATATTTAGTGGGAAGGATGGGGAATAGTATGTCTACTTAATGTTCCTGGAAGTCTTTGTAGACTAGTTTGTAAGAGTACTGGTTCTGAAATAATCATGGGTTCAAATTCTAGTTCTGTTACACAGAAAATCTGTACCATTAGGCAAGCCTCATCCCATTTTTCCCTAAGAGTCTTTCCTTTAAACTAGAGATCACTTACAGTATCCATGTTAGCTATTACAAAGATCAAACATACACATTTCTGCAGTGCGTATGGCACATATTTAGCAACCAATTAACTTGAGCTACTATAAAATGAGTCCATTTTCTGTATATTCAGAATTTTTTATAAAAAAGTTATAGAAAAAAGAGAAATCCCTAAATGGAGCATCTTTAATTCTGAAGATCTGCAGCTCCGCTAATGTGGTTTCCATGATGTCCTGATCTCCACAGCTTTCCTTCATCTCAGCTGGCTCTGGAGAGCGTGGCCCCATGGCCGCCAGAATCCTGAGTTCAGATTCGCTCCCATTAGCAGTTGTAGCAGAAGCTGTACAGATGCTACCCCCGTAGCTCGGGGACACATCCTCCTCTTGCCTTTGTATAACTGGGCATTACGACTGCATCAGCTCCGCGGGCGCTTGCACACGCACATGCACGGATGCACACACATGCATACACTCAGACATGCACACACAGCCTCATACACTGACACGCACACACAGACACACACATGCACATGTACACACAGACGTGCGCACACAGACACACACTGACACACACATACACACACAGACACACGTGCACACACACACAGGCACACAAACACAGACACGCACAGACAGGCACACATAGACACATGCACACACACAGACACATATATGCACATGTGCGTACACAGGCACACACATGCACGCACATACACAGACATGCACAGGCACGCACACACAGTCACACACACAGACACACAGGTGCACACACACATGTGCACATACACACACAGGCATGCACGTACACAGACACATGCACCAGACACATGCACACACAGACAGACACACGTGCGCACACACACATGCACACAGATGCACACACACATATGCACACACACATATGCACATGCACACACATGCTGCTGTGGGGTCCCCATGTCCAGTTTCCTCCTGAGCCCATAGCTGCTCTTCAACAGGTATCTATGTGCAAAGAGGTGGGGAAGTATACTTGTGTCTGTCTTTTTTTTTTTTTTTTTTTAAGATTTTATTTATTTATTTATTTTAGAGAGAGAGAAAGCGGGGAGTGCACAAGCAGGGAGGAAGGGGCAGAGGCAGAGGCAGAGGAAGCAGCAGACTCCCCACTGAGCAGGGAGCCCAGGACCCTGAGATCATTACCTGAGCTGAAGGCAGACTGAGCCACCCAGGTGCCCCTAATTGTGTCTTTCTAAAATACTTGTATTCCTTTTCACTAAAGAAAAGATTATATTTGTTTATAATGGAAGTATTTTTAGGCTGGAATTAAAGTGTTTAACTTTTGAATGCTGACATTGGGCACGCTCCCCCAGTGTTTTATTTACATGAAACAGACATGAATTTGTGAGATTGTGTATTTCGAAAACCAGTGGTTGGGAAAACTGAGTAAAACCTGGATCTTGAAAAACCATATACATATATACATAATATCACTTTTTCAACACTTTATATGTTTCCTGTCTCTGCCTAGGAACTTAAAAACCCTACTACTTTACTCTTCCACAAATCCTTCCCAATTAAAAAAAAAATCACTTCAGTCCAGAGCTAGTGTTTGGTGAGGTTGGTTTTGTTTCCTTCTGCATCTTAGATGAAGTGTGTTTGGCAGGAATTCGCTGTTTGGCTTTCAGATGAGTGGGAAGCATCATCATGGTGCCCTGCATGAGATCTCAGCTGTGTGCAAGAAGGGATTATAACCCTGGCATTACCAACACGATGCTACAGAGAGGAGGCTAAATTTCCTCTCCGGATCTCAGTACGACCAGCTTAATAGGTGACACAACAAGGGTTCTGGACACACAAGCCCAGAGGGTCTTGTTCAACTTGGTGAACAACTTGTGACATCATAAATTATAATGCTACGTCTTCTGTTTAGCATTGTGATCTTGTGCTAGCTTTTGATCCTTTTGTATTAAAAACATTTGTTTTAAAGCAGTCAATCATATAAATGCTTAAAACTTTAAAATCAACGCAGTAATCCTGAAGAAAGGAAGAAATAGTGATGTTTTAAACAATGAATTTTCTGAAGTAACAGCTACACATTAGCCATGTATAAAGAAAAGAGTCTCCCATTGAAACTGAGAGAAATTAAAACTGTAATCTAAGATATAAAATATGGAGACAAACTTAATTTTAAATAATATCAAAAGTTCTAATAAAGATGCTTTTAAAAAGGGTAGGTTAATTAATTTTTGTAAAAAGGAGATTGAAGAATGATTTAACATCAACATTCAAATGCTAATTTAAATAGTACTTGTAATTTTTTAATTTCTTACTTAATTTATGATCACTGATGAGTCACTTAAGCAATTTAAAATTTAGGTACTATTTAATGTGTTAAATACTACTATTATCAGAAATTGTGTGTGTGTGTGTGTGTGTGTGTGTGTGTGTATACATACGGGGCTCAAACTCACGACCCTGAGATCAATACCCGAGCTGAGATCAAGAGTCAGACATTTAACCAACTGAGCCACCCAGGTCCCCAGAAATTATATTTTATTACCATTCTCAATGCAGAAAGTTTAGACTGTGCAGGCGTGTGAATATGCAAAGGGCAAGTTGCAGATTGATTGCAGTATGAAATACTTTAAGGGGAAAAACACATTGTCGTCTTATAAATTGACCATGTGGGCAACAAGTGTGATTTATCATTAACTGAAACACTTGGATTGAATGAATATGTTTTGCCCTGGAATTTACCTTCATCTTTGAAACAGATGGTCTTCATTCTATTGGTTGTCAGATTATATTTAAGAAAAAAAATTGTTTTGTGTGATTACTCTCTAAATTACCTAATACACATTATGTCATATGACCAAGTGTCTAACTTTTTAAGTAGCTGAGTTTGGAAGAATCCCTTAAAAAATTCAGCCATATAGGATGACTAAAACTAGCTTTTATAGCTAACAAAGTAAATGATGAATGAGCTAATAAATTGACTTGTGAATCAAATTCTTTTGGGTAGTTTAATTAATTAGCTATAAGTAAGAAAACATATTGTCAAAGCAGAATGCTGACTTTAAATCCAAGTTTTATAATTTATTAGCTCTGTGAGTCAAGTTGAGGAAATTATTTAACTGTCCTGTCTGTCTCTTTTGTTGTTGTTATATTTGTTTAAATATATGAAGTGGGAATGATAATGCTTAGCTAATTCAGGGGTTCCTTGGATAATAAAATAATATAGTTATATAAATTAGGCTTATAAGATATCACACTTGGTAAATACTCATATTAGCTAATATCTTATTAACAATTTATAACTAATGTGATCTGTACTGATATTTAGGGAATCCTAGTTATAACCCAGACTAAGGTTTGTCTAGCAAAATATTTTTTCAATAGAGAGACTTTATTTTTAGAACTGTTGTAGCTTCACAGTAAAATTAAGAGGAAGGTATGGAGATTTGCCAAATGCCCCCTGACCCACCCACAAGCACAGGCCCCCCCCCCACTAATCAGCACACCCTACTGCATCAGTGCATTTGTTACAACTCCTGAATATTCATTGACACATCATCATCCAAGGTCCATACTACACATTAGGATTCACTCTTGCTTTTGTACATTCTCTGGGTTTGGACAAATGAATAATTATATGTATCCATTACTATTAAAAATAATGCAATATGTTATGGGTAAAAATAGCAAATAAATTAGATTTCTAAAAACACCATACAAAAGAAGCCAGGCAAGAATGGAATAAAGAGGAAGAAAAATGGAATAAAATTCAGGGGCGGTAGAAACAGAATACACATTAAAAAAAAAAAAAAAGGTAGACCTACATCCAGGCATACAGTTTCTTAGATTAAAGTTCAATAGACTGATTGTCTAATGTCATGCTGTATGGAAATCACAAAAGTCCCCCACCTGTCACCTTCCAGTCATTATCTACACACAAGTAAGACTGTCCTGACATCTAATAGCAGTTATCTTTTTGTCTGTTTTAAAACTTGGTATAATTAGTATCTTACCTGAGGCACTCCTTTGTGTCTACCTTATAGTAGTTCTCCTTATCCATGGGGGTACGTTCCAAGACCTCTCGTAGACGCCTGAAAATGCAGACAGTATGGAATCCTACATGTGTTGTGTTTTTTGCTGTACATACACACCACGATAAAGTTTAATTTGTTAATGACAATAATAACTATAGCAGTATGCTGTGATAACAGTTCTGTGAATGTGGTCTCTTGCTCTCTCAAACTACGTTATTGCACTTGCTGGGAGGACGTGAGGTGATAAAATGGCTGTGTGTACAGATGCAGGAGGTGAATGAGGTAGGCCCGCGATGCAGTGGGAGGCTGCTGACACCCTTCTGACGCTTCATCAGGAGGGTCCTCTGCTTCCAGCCCCAGTCAAGCACAGGTGACTGAAACCACGGGGAGTGGGGAGGCAGCGGGGGGACTGTATTTCATTAGCATTTTGCCTGTGACATGCATCCGTGCTGTTGCTGGGAGGTACCGTTCATTTGTTTTCTTCGCTGATACCCACCTTCTTCTAATCCACCTGATGAGGAATCCGCATGCGTGTATCCATTCTGGTAATTGGCATTTATGAGGTTTACCATTGGAACCATTGTGAGGAGTGCTAATGTGCACACTCATAATGTCCCTGCACGCATATCTGTGTTACACGTGTATAACATTCCAGGGGAGTGTGTACTTAGCAGCCACACTCTTGCACCATAGGGTATGGGCGTGTTTACCCCAGTCCTTACCAGAAGTTGCTTTATGAATTTAGCGTTCTGTCTGCAGCAAAGGGGTTGCTGGCTTGCTCCACATTGTTGTCAAAACTTGATATTTATTGATTTCTCCACTGTGCTCCTGCTCTTTTCCACGTGGTGGCATTTTATTGCAGCTTTATTTTGTATTTTCCTGATGCCTCCTGAAGTTGAGAACTTACGTATTTGTTCATAGTGGTGTCCAGCTAGCCCAGCAGCACTTGCTACTGGGATAGTAGTTTTTACTACGTTGAAGTGTCGTGTTCATTGTATTTCATGTGACCGACTGTACATGGTCCAAGTATGAATCATCTGGGTAGTTTCACTGATACACATCCTCTGTCCCTCCATCAGTCACGGATTGGTCAGTGTTAACATAGCTTCACACTTGGGCTCTGCACCTGGTATACGACTTGTTCTTTTCTGTGCAGTTCTTTTTTTTTTTTTACACTATTAATAGACCCTTTGGTTTTTCACATGAATTTTAGAAACAAAGTTGTATGTTCATATGCAAATATAGTCACACTCTACTGATTTTATTTGGATTTCTCAAAATATATAATTTGGAGGAGGGGAATGATAAACCTACTATAGTGAGACCTTTAATTCACGATCATAGTATCTGCTTTTTAAAGTTTATTCTTTGAACAATTTCTTTAAATAATATCTTTTTCACATTTTTGTGTATAGAGATAAAGGAGACCTTTGTTAGATTCATTCCTAAATATGTGGTAGTTTCAGTGCTATTATAAGTAGTATTCTCTTTATTTTTTTAAAGATTTATTTATTTATTTTAGAGAGAGAGTGTGCCCGAGTGGGCTGGGGGGTAGCAGAAGGAAGGAGAGAGAATCTCAAGCAGACTCCCCACTAAGCATGGAGCCCAATATGGAGCTCGATCCCACAACCTTGAGATCACAACCTGAGCCAAAAGCAAGAGTCAGATGCTTAACCACATGAGCCACCCAGGTGCCCCTTAGTAATATTCTCTTTAAATGTTCATTTTTTTCTTTGACATCATGATGACAGGCATCCTTTTTGTTCCTATTCTGAGGAGGAATTTCTTCATCATTTTACAGGCTAGTCTAGCGTGCGTTTTCTATAGAGATTTATAGATAAATTTTTACCCTGTTAACGATGTATTATTATTCTGACTTTGTCAGTTTAGAATTTTGTCAAATACAGTTTTGGAATCTACCTGATGATTAATTAATTTTTCTTTTTTTTTTTTTTTTACTTATGTTGAGTCACAAAGATTAATTTTCTAATGTTAAACCACTTGTACAATAAATTCCACTTGGTCATGATTCATTACCTTCTTTTTGCATTTAGTGGAATCAATTTTTTTATACTTCATACAAGATAGGATTTTCCATCTGTATTCATGAGAAATATTGTTCTGTAATTTATGACTTTTATAGTCTTTGTCATGTATTCATTTTGTTTTGTTGGATTTGTCTCCCTTTTAAAAAGTCAACGTTTATAATACAAAAACTTTCATTAAATTAATAACAGGCAAAAACTTGAATACTTTATAAAAAATAATTATATAAAAATACAAAAAATAGCACCTGAAAATGTGCTGAACATCATTTTCATCATAGATTTGCAAGTTAAGCTTCAGTAAGATGGCAGGTCCTACTCACTCGTTCAGAAAGAAAAGTGGTTGGAAATCTGTTTCAGTGTCCCTGTTCTTCTCAGGTTTTACCTCTTAGTGGTCCTCTAGCCCAGCCTCTAGCCAGCCTTCCCAATCAGGCTCCTGCAGACTCTTAAGCCACTTTGTTTTTCAGAGGAATTGCCTTAACTCTTTCGTGTCCAGTCTGCCTGTTTCCCCAGCTCATTACATGATGGGATGGGCAAACCAACTCCAAATCTAATCCTCCAGCCAGTGCCCAGGTTGGACCAAAGCCTGCCAGGTCAGCTGTCGATGCTCACTGCTCCTCTGAAAGCTTCTTGCTTCTCAGGAATCTCTCTCCTCTTTAAGCACTGTTGTTTCTGGAACTCTCTATACCTTTGAGTAGATGTCTGCTGTCAAGGGGGAGCTTTGGTTCCCCAGGTAGTATCCAGTCCTACCAAGTGCTACCTGGAAGCATCATTTACTGGAAGCATATACTGGAAGCAGTATACATTTTTTTAAGATTATTTATTAGAGAGCACAAGCAGGGGGAGCGGCAGGCAGAGGCAGAGGGAGAAGCAGGCTCCCCGCTGAGCAGGGAGCCCGACGCGGGGCTCAATCCCAGGACCCTAGGATCATGACCTGACCCGAAGGCAGACGCTTAACCAACTGAGCCACCCAGGCATCATCACAGTATACATTTTTAATTTAAAAAATAGTTTTGCTATGGTAACATAGCAAAGTTGGAAAAAATGTCGATACCTACTCTGAACCTGACCCTGTGTCAGGCATTAGGGGAACAGTAATGATCCTGAGATGCTCTTCCTTCCAATCTTCATGAAGCTTTTCTGTTATGAAAGACAAAGATGTAACCAAGTCAGTCACAAAACAAATACTTCATAAAAATGGACGTAAATATTCTGACCTGGAAAGTATTTCCTTACTTCCAGTAGGAGTAGACTGTCCTTTTATTAACCAACTTCTGCCTCATCTCTCACACACGCTAACTCCTTCACCCAGGGGAAATGTCAAACACAGGAATTTTAATGTATAAAGAATTTTTGTAGGAGGAATAAACACTCTTTAAGAATTCCTTCTATTAGTATTGACTGCAAAAAATAACAACAGACGAGACCGTTGAAACAGTTTTGTATATATTTCTAGGGTATACTCTCTACGTGAGAAGTGGTTGCTTCTTTACTCTTAAGGTGTGTGCAAGAAGCAGATGGCATAATTCAGTTATTAACAGGTGGCACAACAGGTAAGAAATGAGAACAATTTAAGGGCGAGTGAACGCTAGGGAGCAGTATCCATCCTGGCACATGGGGAATTAGGCGTGAGGTTCTCATTAGTTCTAATGAGTATGTGCGGCCAATCTGGAGTTTTCACATTGAATCAGCGTGAAGCTATGTAGCACAGGTGTTTAATTGTCTCTTGATCCAACATCTGAATAGATTAAAAGACCGTAGAACAAAGCCCTCTCACTTGCAAAAACAGAAAGGCCTGGAAAACAATACTATGTTAAATTAGAAAAATTTAAGAAAATTTAAGGAGTCTATTGAGCAAAACTTAGCTTCATCTCATTTAATAAATTTTATATATAGATGTGTGTTCTTGTACGTGCAGTGGTAATACAGTAAAATATTGAAAATTTTATAATGTCAGTATTTTTGTGTGTGTGGTTCAATTTTTAATACTGTTATTTTTATTCAAATATATTTGATAGAACAAAACTCATTTTCTGGTATCTAAGCACTAAAAGTTTCTTCAATGATATGTTTGCCAAAATGTCCCCAGTATACTAGCGGATGCTTCGGTGCATGTGGATGTGCTTGTGATTTCTGTCCCGTTCAGTGAGGTAGCAGCTCCCTTAGCTTGTTGCGGAACCTTGGTCGTGGGGCGAGCGTAGGGAACCCACGTGTGCTGTCTTTTCTACTCATATTTATCTACTTGGTTTGCTGTTTTTGTATGGCAGATTTGCAGACATCACCAAAAAACTTGATATTAGGTCCTAGCAACCCCAGAGAATTGTTTTCTTCAGGTCATATTTCACAAGATACTGGAGAGATACTTCATAGTGACTTTACTGCTTCTGAATTTACCGTGTATATGGTTTAGCTATAAAAGTTCATTTGGTTTTAATATTTAGACTGTTTCTTTGCTTGTTGTCCTCATTTGGGATGTTATATTTACATACGATTTGCTATTTTTTAAAAAAACAAATGTTCAGCCTTTAAAAAAATCACATTCCTTTGAAGATGACAAAATCAGCATTGAGAATATGTGATGAGGTTTGTTAGAGGAAAGTTAATCTGTGGATTAAGTCAAATGTATGTTTATGCAAGAAAAAATTCCTGTTCCTATACATTGTGTGATTCACTGATATCTGTAGTTCTGCAAACATGATTTTGGAGAACTTCTATGTCCTTTTCCACTGTACACTGTCCTGGGCAGGCTCTTTAGCCTTCTGGATGTCTGACTTCTGCTAGATAATAAAAATAGGAGTATTTTCAGGATTAAAGGAGACAGAAAATGAATGGTGTTTGGAATCTTAAGAGCTCAACAAATACCAAGTCTTCTTCTATTTCTCCTACTTTTGCAACGAAGAAAATCACTTGGCTCCCGTGTAAAACATAAATCATTCCAGTGTTCCAGTGTCATGTGTGTGATTGCCTAGATCTGTGTTAGGGTTTGGGAACTTCATATATAATAAATACCCCCGCATGGGATCCAACAATGGTCTCTGAACGAGAATATGAGAGTGTTATCCTAGAGAGGGTGCTATTTATATTAAGAGAAAAGATTAAAAGGTGCCATTGTATAGATCCTAAAAAGATAAGTAACTCTCTGCTCTTTTGGCTCCTCATTTAAGGAAGAAAAGGTAGAATAAATAAGTTTAAAATATATCTTCATATAAAGCCCCTGTTTCTGAAGATAGTCTATGCTCCTCCCACTAAGAGGGCCGTTTTTCTTTGCAGCTTTATATCACGCATGAGTTTTGCAGTTAGTGAATGAAAACAGTGTTGCATTAATGAGAGCCCACAGATTTATTTGCACCGTTTCTTACAAAGGATATTTATTTTACTAATTTAAATAAACAGTGGAAAAGAAATGTTACATCTCTGTGATTCTCATATGTTGTGAAGACCAATACTTTGTTTCCAAAAACATGCATACAATATTATTTCTAATCGTAACATCATTTTTTTTTTAAAGATTTTATTTATTTTTTAGAGAGTGAGCGAGAGAGAAATAGCATGAGAGGAGACAGGGTCAGAGGGAGAAGCAGGCTCCCCGCTGAGCCGGGAGCCCGATGTGGGACTCGATCCCAGGACCCTGGGATCATGACCTGAGCCGAAGGCAGACGCTTAACCATCTGAGCCACCCAGGTGCCCCGTAACATCATTTTTTAAAGTAAAGGTATTTTTTTTTATGAGACTGTTTTTTTTTTTTTTTTAAGATTTTATTTATTTATTTGAGAGAGAGAGAATGAGATAAAGCATGAGGGGGGTAGGGTCAGAGGGAGAAGCAGACTCCCTGCTGAGCAGGGAGCCTGATGCAGGACTCGATCCCAGGACTCCAGGATCATGACCCGAGCCGAAGGCAGTCGCCCAACCAACTGAGCCACCCAGGCGCCCTAAAGGTATTTTTTTATTCAGTCATGTCCTGTGTTAGAAATTACTAAAAATAACGAAAATAAAAATTACTAACATAACTGCAAACATATGCACACAGAAATGGAAGAAAGACAATCATCCAGAAATATTTTATGAAAAGTTCTCCTCGATTATTATTGCAAGTGTGCAGTCTTCATTTTTCCAGGTTATCAGCATTTCCGACAAGCTGCTTCTGCTGTATGCAGGAATTTTCTAGGCTCATGGGAATGATCAGGCCTCTATAGCAGACCTCAGGCTCATCATGGTAAATGGCTCACTGATGCTAAGATACAGAGCCTCACGGGCTGCTCACATCTCCAGCAGCCGTTAGCTTGTTTTCTGTTCCTCCCCTCCTCAGTGTGAAGACTTTGACATACCTTGTTTTTGTAGGACATTCAAACCTTTTATCAGTTCAAGATCATTATGAAGTCTGGTTCTCACCTTCGGCTTTTTCTAGTAAGAGGATTAACCATGACAACAGTGTACGTAGCCGGGCACAGTGTTGGTGCCTGCATCCGGTGGCCTATCAGCAGCAGCTCCATATCCCTGACACTATGCTACATGCCCTATTTTCTTAACTAAGAAAATCATGATTGTCCAGGAAAATACTTAAAAATGAAAATATTTTGGGATACTTGGATGACTCTGTTGGTTAAGCATCTGACTCGAGTTTGGCTCAGGTCATGATCTCAGGGTCCTGGGATGGGGCCCCATGTCAGGCTCTGTGCCCAGCGGGGAGCCTGCTTCTCCCTCTCCCTCTCTCCCTCTCCTTTCCCCTCTCCCTCCCTCTCCTCCACTGCCCCCCAGTCTCTCCATTTCCTTCTTCTTTTATGTTTTTCTCTGTCCTTTCCCTTCCTTTTCATCTTTCTGTCTTTATTTTTCTTCTAATAGAGTCAAGGACTTGGCAGAAGAATATTCTGAAGAGAAAGAGAGATGCTTTCATGTGTTTTCATCCCATAGTTTGCGTTAAAACCTGCAGATCAAATCAGTGGTTTTAACGGAAGTTGTTGATACTGTAAAACATGGATGTGTATATTCTGGACGGATTGCTGTCCTGTAAAAGTTGTCATCACTAATACAATGTAGGGACTGACTGCCTTGATGTTCTTGCTTTGTGTGAGAAACGTATTTTCTTCAATCTGACTTTCTGTTCTTTCCCTCAGTGTGTGGCATGGGCGTGCCTCTGCCGCCTGCCGTTCACCAGCCCTGAGGAGCTCTTTACAGTCCTCTACCTGTTCTTCCGCTGAGCAACGGGAGCGATGTCCTTCTAGCTTTGTCCCACATCTCCTGAGGCACACCTCAGCACTTTGACCAAAACAGATGGAGCACATGTGTGTCTGACTCCATCTGCATTGATTGAGTCCAGAAAGATCTCAGCAGGTGTAACTTCATGGACGTTCAGTTAGAGTCAGAGTGTCCACTCAGTGACTTAGTTCCTCCAGTTTCTGTCCTCTACCCCCAACATTGGGAAATGCTTTGTGGAATAAAGCAAGCAAGTGAAGGAAGTTACTATCTTCTACTTTACATTGCAGTTACAGTTCCACTTTACCTATGTATTTGTAAGAGAAGACGTTGAATCCTTGCAACGTCTGCATTTCTGATGCCACTTAAATGTCCAAAAACTGGCCTTGTATTTATGCTGTGGTTTTGTTCATGAAAACAGATTGTGTTTATGATGGGGTATACTAGTTGTCTGGTTTAATAGAATATGAGTTAACTTTCAAGCATATGCTAAGACAAATTTATGTAACTTCCATTTATCCAGTGTCTGTTTCTACCCACCAAAGTCTTAGATGTTTATGTGCAAGTAAATATATTTGCTGGGTGTTTGTTGGTTTTTGTTTTGCCTTACACAAATACAGTTTATTAACAGAAAGCAATACTTGAGGGGTAGGTTCATGGGTGGTGACCTCCCATCTTGCAGGTGTGGTCAGAAGGGGTGGGGATGACAATCTGCCCTATTTTCATTCCTGAACAGGCACAAGCTCCAAGGGCCGAGTGCACCCCAGGTGCTGGGGTCTTGGTCCTATTTCCTACTGTGACCCAGAGTTTGATGTGCAGAGCAGTGATGCCCGGCTCTTGCATCACTGAGCCACACTCAGGGTGGCCAACATGTGGGCATAGGGCCAGGATACAATTTGGCCTACCTTAACTGTCTTCCCCCAGCCACATGGCAGATGGTCTCCTTGCCAAACATATTGGTCACATGGACACAGTGTCACTGAAGGTTGAAGAATGTGGCAGACTCCAATATGTCCTCTCCTTTAGGCGCCTGATGTTCAAGGCTAATGACCAGTTCTCTTCCTCCCCTTCTGAGATGCCATTCCTGCATGCCATCTCCAGACTGCCATGGGAAAGCTACTTGCTGGTTTTTATTTATAGGTCTGCAGGCAAGCTCTGAGCACATTAAGCCATTTTTGAAAGATATTCAAGATATTGAGTATCTTTTTGAAAGATATTGAAAGATATCTCCCATTTTAAGAATTGGTACATTTAACTACTGGGAAGTAGGTGTCACATGTAAATTGGAAATTAAATTATACCCCACATATGAAACTTCCAGAGTAATATTCTCAGTTGTCCTCCAAAGACAAAATTGACAAATACTTTATAAGTAAAAAACCAGGTTCATTAGGAGAAAAGTAACTGAATATGTATTTCTGTATAACATCAGATTACAATTTTTTATTTCAATTATTTTCAATTGACTTTTTAACTGGTTATCTCTAGACAGAGTGGGGTATATGGAATCCATGCCGTTTTGCTAAATTGGTTGTATATTGCATCTGAGACCAGTATCAGCAGCCACCTTAAATCTGTATTTCTGTTTAAATAACAATAATTTACTTACAGGATCATGTTTCATCCTAGACTGTCCTAAAATTATCGAGTGATTCAGTCCCCAGCCAATGAGTAATTTCCTGTTGACAGATGAACTACCTTTACAGGCTGCCCTCTACTCACGGTAGTGATAACTCCATGGAATCACTTTGAAATACACCATTTTCCCAAGTTGTCATTAAGGAAATGAGGATTCAGTGTTAAACCATTTTTTAAAAACATAATTTTAAATAACAAGTCTCATGGAGATCAAATTTTCTGTGCACCAGACTGGTTTTAGCATAAGCGGTGAATGTTAGTGAAACCTCCAAGGTCCTCCTGTCAACAAAGCATTGACAAATACATCAATGAATTTCATAGGAAAAATAGGAAATGACATTATTTTATATCCCCATCTTGTTAGTGAGTGCACTAATCTGCTTTTTAACAAGAGGTAACCAAGGACAATAGAAAAAGCAGAAGCTTATTCTGATGCTGTGTGCAGATTACTCGGGCCCAGGAACACTTGGGGCCTCATACTTGGAGCAGTATGTCTGCCCGTTCTGTCTCTCAAGAATGCTGAATCCAGTCTGACGGGAGGAGGAGTAGAAGAGAAAAACAGAATTACCGCTGCTGAGCATTACCAGGGCAGTGACGCCGAGTCAAGCACTCCACTGGCATGGCAAGGCACTGAGCACGGCAGGGAGCAGGAGTAGACCGCTCCCGGGCTCCACACACCCACACCCACACACAACACATTGATTATTTTACCAGTTGTTAACTGAATCACAGAGAGAGCAAATAAGTTCACACTGTTGAGAATTTTACCAAATCTGTATCTTAATGTGGAAGAAATGCTAAAATCTAGACCAGCTTATCTCTAAAGCTCATTCTCTTTTGATTCCACCCAAAATACGTGGGTGTGCATGTGTGTATTTTATATATTCATATGACTGTTGTCTTAAGCGCAACGGTGTGTGCCTTTCATTGATGACAAGTGTTCAGACTCCTAATAACTAAGGTTTTATATATATAAGTGGACTCACATCACCCATATCAACCCTCAAAACCTGGACTGAGAGCAAGCTTCTCATGGCTTCATCCACAGCTGAATGTACTGGAAGAGTATCTTCAAAATTTTTAGGAATAATACTTCCTCACCTCAGATTCTGTATCTAGCCAGATTATGTTCCATGAATAATGGTGGGACGAAGACATGTCAAAGATCTTACCACACCCAGAAACTCAAAAAAGTCTTTTCTGGATATTTTCTTCAGTACGAAGAAGTGGATCCAAAAGAAAGAAGTATAGAAAGTGCTAATTCACGCAGAGCAAAGACAGTTGCAAATGTGAGCAAATCTGAACAAACCATGACTTAAAAAAATAATAATCCGAATATGTTTGAAGTATTTAGATGTAAACTGGAATGGCAGTTCAAGCCCAGAGTGATATGGACATGGCATGGATAAGCCGCTCTCGGCCTCAGGGAGAATTGGATGGCAGGCGGCCTGAGCCCAGTGGCTTATGGGGATTCCTGCTCTCAGTCTCCATGACTCTCCCCAGCTTGTGTCTCCCCTGGCTATGTCAGGGTTTAAGTGCCTTACCGGTTAGCAGAGGAAGAAGGTTATCAATGGAAGAATAGAAGTAATCTATGCAATAAATAAATAATGAGAGTAAAAATTTAAGTCAGGCTCTCATTATATAGATAATAAAATTAATGAAGATGAGCACAGGTTTTGCTGTGTTGAATTCTGTTATTGATAATGAACCTAAGATTACTGATGATTATTGAAAAAAAACTGGATAAATAATGAAACTTTCACTGACTCTTATTATAAGTGATGAAAATGTGTGTTATTGGCACCTTTACTCCTATTTTGAATATCTTGTATTTTGTGAAGATTAAGTAAGGTAATGTTTATGAATACATATCACAGTGCATGGAAGGTATTAAGTGCTCAATAAAGACAGAAAATGATGATATTGGAAAATAGGGGGAAAAATCAGACTTCTTAAGAATGCAGTTATCTCTCACTCTCCATTTCTGTTCCTCCTCTTTTTCTTTATACATTGTGACCTGATTTGACATTTCTTCTGACCTGCCATCACAGAAATGTAAATTTTGTATTTCAGACATTTGGATCAAGAATATTTAGATGCAGGACTGATAGGCAATTTGAAGTAATTGTTATACTTGACACTGTTTATCCCCCAGTTAAAATCAAGGAGAACACAACAGTTTTATTTGTTAAACGAGCCACACTCATCAAGCATTCTCGCTAATGTTGTCTTGTAGAACGGCACTAGGAAGGGGCTGTATTCTCATATTGCTGTGTGTTTCCATCCTCTGCGGGTTACAGATACCTCATTTGGGAAGGGTGCAGACTTGGCAAATCAGTTTTGAAGCTAATTCTAATTTATGAACACACAGCTATAGAACAATTTTTAAAGGAAATATACCTTTTATTTCAAAAGAGACAAAATTGAGAGATAGTGTTTTTTGTTTTAGAATGAATATCAGAAAGCAATAATAAGGAATTATGTGGTGAGGTCCAAGATGATTCTTGAAGAGAAGACAGACCTGTGGAAGGCTGTTTCCCAGAGTGGTTATAAACATCACAACATCCTGTCCTAGATTTTGATGTGACCTGACTCATGGAGTAACAACTCCTCCCAGCTCATGTTTGAGTCATTCTAGAGGATGCATGCTTTGATGTATCATTCCCAGCCTGGGGAGTGAATAATTGGAGTTAGGACAGAAGACTATTCAGACGGTGTTAATGTTTGGAGTCTAACTTATTGCCCAGAAACAGACGTATTTCCACAGCCTTTGCCACATGGTTTTTGGTTCTTCCCACTGAATCTGTCGTGATTTGCTTCGGCCAATAGGAGAAAGGCATATGTGACAGTGTGCCAATTCTGAGCCAAGGCCTAAAAAGCTTTTGGTATTTCTGTTTTCCCCCTTGCATCTCTGCCGTCAGCATGAGAAAGCGTGCTGAGTTTAGCCTCCTGGTTAGCCCCCTGGTTCCAGGGCCTGTCAGTTTCCATCTCGGTGACTTGTTAACCCCCCTTGCTGGGCATGCCTGTTACTGACGAAGCAAAGGCATGAGTTGTCTGTGCCCTTAGCCATCACTGTAATGCCAGCTGCACCAGTCTAACTGAAATACACTGAAAGAAATAAAAATTTAATATATATAATAATCATCTGATGTCAGTGATTTTGTAGTTATGCCCCAATTTAAGAAAACTTGGTAAAGAGAAACCAGAATATTTCAGTGCCGCCACCACGTAGAAGAAAAGGATACAATTCAATACAGCTACTTTAGTGATTGATTTGTTGGAGAATTTTAAGCAGTCTGACCCACAATTTTTTAACATGTAATTGATGCTCTATACTTTGTGCCTAAAAAAAAGGGGGGGGAACCTTATGGATAGATATCATCCATAATTGTCAATAGGAAATCACAGATTTTATTTTATCAGTCACATAATGCATCAAAAATGCTGTATTGTTTTATGGATATCCTAAACTCCCATCTTTTTGATACTGGCTTTCCGTATTTTTTTTTAGCAGTTTACCCACCATAACAACATAACAATCAGAACATGATGGTCATTTGTGAATTGAGGTTTTTATATTCTCAGATATTATATGATAGACCCCCCTCCCCCAAACCCATCATAACGTGAACCCAAAATAAACTTTAGGTCTCCTGTCTGTTTGGCTGATTTTGAAGTTCTTTTTATTCTTAAATTGTATCTATATCTAGCTTAGTTGTGGAAAGTATTTTAGTTTGACTTATTTGTATACTTCGTCTTTCCCTGGCAAACAGAGGATAGTTCTTTTGTTTTTGTTTTTTGTTTTTCTGTAAAAAAGTTTTCTAAATTAGATAAACCGCTTTTGCTCAACATAGATGGTAGGTGTTGCCCATGAATGGCAGGTAATTAAAGCACATAAAGATGTTTAAGAAAATGTTATCAAGTTCAACTTGACAACTGGTAGAACTTTACCCTTTTTCCTCAGTTTCGTCGGTACCGGTTCTACAGTCACGGCCTTTCCAGCTGCTGGTGCTGCAGCTTCTACTGCCGTGTCAGTGAGGAGCTGATGATGTTCACTTTGAAGATCCTAGTTTCAGGGAGTGCCAAAATTATTTGAGAACTAACTATATTAGGCAATTATCTGGTGATTATATTAAGATTATTTATTGCTATATCTTTTAAAAAATTACAGCTAGCCTTCTGCAATGATATTGAGCAATGCTTTAGTCCTTTCATTTTGTCTGTTGTCTAACAAAGTCCTTGAAATGTAGCAGCCACCAAATAAGCTTTTGTTGAATAGATGGAAAATAATCCCATTTATATACTATTTCTGAAATAACACTCTAAAGATTAGGTAACATTCCTTTTATTGCATCACTTTTTTGAAAATGATAGGAAGTAATATAGACGGTGTAACACAGATGGACTTTAGATTTTTATTGAATGCCTCAGTCTCCTATAAAGGAAAGACGTTCTTAATATATCAGATTGTGTTGATCACATTGCATTTGTGTTTCATGGACTTCAGTGAATTTTATTTGAGTTATAATATGAATTCATGTCTTTAACCCCTTCTTCAAGGTTAGGGTTATCGTTGCCATGGAAACAACTTCTCTTTAGTATGTACCAACCCTCAACTGTATCTA
The DNA here is from genome assembly GCF_054177405.1 of Leptonychotes weddellii. Taxonomy (NCBI): domain Eukaryota; kingdom Metazoa; phylum Chordata; class Mammalia; order Carnivora; family Phocidae; genus Leptonychotes; species Leptonychotes weddellii. Next base: position 75,442,366 of record NC_138374.1, on the reverse strand, counting down.
CAGCATTTCTGCATAGAGTCCTTAAGTTTAAACGAAGGGAGAAATTCTCAGTGGATATGCACATTGTATATTCTAGAATCATTTTTCTTGATCGGTTACAGAGATTGAGTTCTTCATGTTTAGATCTGTTACAAAATGCCCCTGTCATTTCCCTCCTCTTGTCTGAAGGGGAAATTTATAATATGTGTATATGATGCCTGTTTTTTTTTTTTTATGTTTTACATTAACAGTTACCAAAATTTGTGACATTATTTCATACTGCTAATAGAATATACTTAGATCATAGGTAAGTTGTAAAAAATATTATTTCTTCTAAAACTCCAAGTTATAACTGTGGTGTTATACTTAGCTATCCATGTTTTCTTTATGAACTTATATATAATTCTTCTAAAGTTCATCACATACTTCAACACAAAATCATATAATTGGTTGTCCTGGATCGGGTTACTACAAGCAGACACTGAGAAGAAGTTGTATCTGAGAGCGATTTTTTCAGAAGGTGTTCCAGGAGAAACTGGTAAGGGAGATGAGAAGCACAATAATGAAGAGGAAGAAGAAAAACAAAGGTGTTATTTCATGTGAAGTCCCAGTCTTGACTCAATTTTGGAGAAACTCCAAAGTATCATTTTGACTACAGGGTTTATTCTGGCTTGAAGAAAGGAAGCTACATTTTCATATTCTTCCATCTGTGACTGATTGACTATGAGCAGTCATTCTAGTTCTTAGTGCCTCTCTAGGTATTTATTCAAAGTGGTTCTACTTACCCAAGTTTACTTTCTGATAAATTTTGAAAATGTGGACCATTAGGAAATGAGCTAATAGAAGTTGGGAATAGACTTGCACAACCAGGGAAAGGAACATGAAGAGATCTAGTTTGAATACTAACATATTTCATGGTAGTTGACCCCTTGCACTGATCAGCTCCACTTCTCAAAGTAAGTGTGCTCCATTCAGTCCCAGAATCCACATGATTGTTTTTAGTTACAATTTAGGGTAAAACCCACAACAGGAGATTTAGTAAGATAGCTAGAGCTCTTGCTACTGCAGCTGGTCCTGAGGGCTGTGACTAATATTCATAATCTCTTTCTATCATAAGTCTCCTTACTTTGAGTTAGCATTTTTTCAGATCTTGGTGGCTTGCACTGGGGGAGGGATGACCCAAATCTTTATTCCTGAAAGTTATCAGCCCATGTGTAAATCACTGAGAGACATGAAATAGATCAGTAATTTACAGCAACATTTCTCTCTGTCCCTATTATGGAACAGCAGGTCTAACTCTTCCTAATGACCAGCGTGAGTCACTCTTTCCAGTAAAATAACTCACTTCTTTGCTATATGAAGCAAGGGGAGCACCACCCTCCCCAAATATCAGAATGTAGCTGTAGCTTTATGTTTAGTGGGAATCTTAACTTAGATGGAAGGCATTCTCTGTATTCATTCTGTGATGGAATTAATGAGGTTATGCCCATTAGTATCTTCCCATTAGCATGAAGTTGAACCTTCTTTGATAAAAACACACAAATGGAAACTTTTAAGAAAATACATTCTGCCCATCACACGCACATGCAATTTGAAGTATTAAGAAGAGAAGAGAAACAATATTTGAAAAGATAGTGTCCATAGAATTTTAAGAACTAGTGAAAGTTACAGAGAAAGAAGGATTTATGTAAACACCAAGAAGAATAAATACAAAGAAAACTGCAGTTGGGATCTTTATAATACAGTTATGAATATGAAATGTTAAAGAGAAAATCTTAAAAGTAGCCAGTGGGTGGAAGTAGAGGTAAATACAATCTTTCAAAGAGCAACGATTAAGAAGATAGCTTATTTCTTAAAAGAATAAAATGAAAAAAGAAAACGGAAAGTCCTCTTCAAAAATCTGCCAGAACATAATGCTTAACTTAATGTTGCATCTATAGAATATACTTCAAATATGAAGAAAAAAATGAAGAAAAAATAAATCTTTAATTTGTTTTGCTGTGGTAAAATATATATAATATTTGTCATTTTAGTTGTTTTTAAAGTGTATTAGTCAGTAGCATTAATTACTTTCAAAATATTGTCCAAGTATAACCACTATATATTTCCAAAAGATTTCCATCACTACAAAGAGAAACTCTGTAACTGTTAAACAATAACTCATTATTTTTTGCCCCCCCAACCTTAGGAACCAACAATTTACTTCATATCTCTGTAGATTTTCCTATTCTTGAAATTCAAATAAGTGGAATTGAAAAATACAGGATTACATGTAGCAAACTTTTTTCACTTAGCATAATGCTGTCTAAGTTCTTCCATGTTGTAGCATATATCAGAGCTTTATTTTTCATAGCTAAATAATGCTCCATTGTATGTATACCCTACATTTTGTTTATTCATCTATTGATAGACATTTGGGTTGCTTCCATCTTTGGCTATTCTGAATAATGCTGCATTGAACGTTATCATATAAGTTTTTATTTGAATCTTTATTTTCATCTCTTTTCAAGGAACTGCCAAACTTTATCCCACAGTAGCTGTACCATTTCACATTCCTACCAGTTTCTCTATGTGCTTAATACTTGTGTATTAATAATTGTTATTTAAACCTCCCCTTTTTCTATTATATTTATCCAGGTAGTTGTGAAGTGGTATTTCATTGTGGTTTTTATTTGGATTTCCTTAATGACTAATGATGTTGAGGATTATTTTGTATGCTGTGTGACAATTCGTATGTCTTTTTTGGAGAAAATTCTGTTCAAATCTTTCACTTATTTTATAATTGATTGTTTTGTCTGTCTTGATGAATTTGAAAGAAATGTTTTAAATATTCTCCAAGAGCTGAAGGTAAACAAGAGCAAACAACTATAAGGAATCAGAAAAATGGTGTATGATTAAAATGGGACTGTCCAGAAAAGGATTAAATTGTTTCAAGAACCAAAAAGAAATTCTGAAGCTGAAAAGTACAGTAACTGAAAGGAAAATTCTCTGTGGGAAGAGGGGAGTTTTAACAGATTTGAGCAGGCAGAAAACAGAAACCAGTGAACTTGAATATAGGGCAGTTGAATTATCCAGTCTGATGGGCAGAAAGAAATAAAGAATGAAGAGAAGTGAATAGAACATAATGAACCTATGGAATACCATAAAGGAGACTATCATATGATTATAGGAGTACCAGAGGGAGAAAAGAGAGAAAGGGGAACAAAGAATATTTGAAGAAGGCCAAAAATTCCCTGATTCTAATGAAAGACATGTATCTACAGATCCATGCTGCTCAGTGAATCCCAAGTATCATAACTTCCAAGACATCCATACCAAGACACTTAATTAAACTGTCCAATGACAAAGATAAAGAAGATTCTTGAATGCAGTAAGGGGAAGCAACTAATCACATATAATGGGTCCTCAGTAAGATTAAGAGAGGATTTCCCATCAGAAATGGAGGCTAAAAAGCAGTGGGTTGACATATTTAAAGCTGTATGAAGAAACAAGATCTCCAGTAAAAGAAACCACATGGGAGGATAGAAAGCTAGTATTACTTTTTTTTTTTTTTTTGGTAACTCCACTATTTATTTTCCAAATTATTAAAAAGACTAATGCATAGAAATAATTATAAATCTCTTTTATTGGGAATACCATGTAAAATGATGTTAAATGGTTAAAATGATAAATTTTATCTTTCTGTATTTTCCCATGATGAAAAAATGCAGAAGTATGCCACAACCTGTGAGAATACACTTTTAGTATATGGATCTAATAAACAACTTATATTCATAACATATTTAAAAACTCCTATAAGTCAGTAATAAAAAGTAAAACAACTAACTTTTAAAAAATGAGTAAAAACTTCAATAAGCACTTAACAACATATACAAATATATACATAATATATGCAAAAGTCAGTAACCATAGAAAAGTATTCAGTATTATTAGTCATGAGAGAAATTCAGATTAAAACTGTATTTGGAGAGGGGAAAGGGGTGGGGGGATGGGTTAGCCTGGTGATGGGTATTAATGAGGGCACGTACTGAATGGAGCACTGGGTGTTACACACAAACAATGAATCATGGAACACTACATCAAAAACTAATGATATAATGTATGGTGATTAACATAACATAATAAAATAAAAATTAAAAAAAACTATATTTGGATACTATTTAATACCCAATATAGAAGGCAAAGTTAAAAGAACTGAAAATTACCAAATTTGGCAGTGATGAGGAGCAATTGTAATTTTCATTCATTGCTATTGGCAGTGGAAGATGAGGAAGCAGCTTTGGAGAACTTTCAGGCACTTTATTATAATGTTAAATATACACTTACCTGTGATTAGCAACTTCGCTCTTAAATTTTTACCCAAGGAAAATAAAACTATATGTTATAAAAAACATGTACAAAAATGTTCATAGTGGACTTACTTATAATGGCACAAACTACAAATACCCCAAAATCTCAACAGGAGAATGATTTAAAAAACATTGATACGTATATACAATATAATGCTATTAAGCAATGAGAATGAATGAACATTTTCTGGCATGTGCAAAAACAGTGATCTCAAAAACATCATGTTGAAAAACAATGTCAGATGCAAAAGAGTTCATTCCCTATGAGTCAGTTGTACGAATTTAAGGAGAGGCAATACTAATCAATGGTGAGAAATGATGTCTTGGGGTTGGTGGGGAGGCAGATATTCTGAAAAGGAGCACAAAGAAACTTTCTGATGTATGAAAAGTTCTATATCTTGATTGGTGTACAAAAATGATATATCTCATTTGGTTTATTGTTCAGCTGTTGGAGTTCCTTATATATTCTGTATATTATATCCTTGTCAAATATCAGTTGCTAACATTTATCCTTTTTGTAGGTTGTCTTATCACTTTATTGGTAATGTCTTTTGATGCATAAATTTTTAAATTTTGATGAAGTTCAATTTATCTATTTATCTTTTGTTGCTCATGCTTTTGGTATCATGTCTAAGAACTTGTTGCTCAGTCCAAGGTAATGAAGATTTACTCCTGTGTTTTCTTCTAACAGCTTTATGGTTTTAGCTCTTATATTTAGGACATCGATCCACTTTGAATTAATTTCTATATATGGTGTGAATTAAAGACCCAATTTTATTCTTTTTCACGTGCAAATCCAGTTGTCCCAGCACCATGTATTAAAGAGATTGTTCTTTCCCGGTTGAATGAACTTGCCACCATTGTCAAAAATCAATAGGCCTTAGATGTATGGGTTTATTTCTAAATTCTTTTACATCGCTATATATGTTTATCTTCATGCCAGTAAAACACTGTTTTGATAACTGTAGTTTTGTAGACTGCTTTAAAATTAGGAAGTGTTAGTACTTTAGATGTATGGGTTTATTTCTAAATTCTTTTACATTGCTGTATATGTTTATCTTCATGCCAGTAAAACACTGTTTTGATTACTGTAGTTTTGTAGACTGCTTTGAAATTAGGAAGTGTGAGTATTTTGTTCTTTTTCAACACTGTTTTGGCTCTTCTGGGCCCATTGCAGTTCCATATGAATTCGAAGATAATTTTTTACATTTTTTTTTTTAAAGATTTTATTTATTTATTCATGAGAGAGAGAGAGAGAGAGAGGCAGAGGCAGAGGGAGAAGCAGGCTCCCCACAGAGCAGGGAGCCCAATGCGGGACTCGATCCCAGGACCCTGGGATCATGACCTGAGCTGAAGGCAGACGCTTAACAGACTGAGCCACCCAGGCGTCCCAATTTTTTACATTTTTGATAAAAGGCTGTTAGAATTTTAATAGAGATTTCATTGAATCTGTAGATCTGGGGGGTAGTATTGGTACATAAATAACAGTAAATCTCCAATCCTTGAACAGGGGTATCTTTCCATTTATTTATGTTCTTGATTTATTTGTGCAATGATTGTAGTTTTCAGTGAGTGTACCAGTCTTTCATTCTTTGCATAAATTTATTCCTAGCTATTATATTCTGTTAGATGTTATTATAAATGGAATTTCTTTCATAGTTTGATTTTTGGATTATTCATTGCTTTTGTATGGAAATGCAACTGGTTTTTGTGTGTCAGTCTTACCCTACAACTACCCTACAATTTTTCTGAATGTGTTTATTAGATCTAGTAGATGTTTTATGTATTCTTTGGTATTTTCTATGTGTAGGGTCATGTGATTTGTGAATAGAGATATTACTTCTTCCTTTCCAAAATGGATACCTTTAATCTTTTTCTTTTATTTAAATTCTAGTTAGTTAACACATAGTATAATATTGGTTTCAGGAGTAGAATTTAGTGATTTATCACTTACATATAACACCCATTACTCATCATACTGAGTGCCCTCCTTAATGCCCATCATCCATCTAGTTAATCCCCCACCTCCCTCCTTCCATCAACAATCAATTTGTTCTCTATCATTAAGAGTCTCTTACGATTTGTTTCCCTCTTTCTCTTTTTTTCCCTTCCCATAGTCTCATCAGTTTTGTTTCTTAAATTCCACATATGAGTGAAATCATATGACATTTGTCTTTCTCTAGTACTTAGTATTGATTTATATTTCAATATAAATGATAAGTGATGTTGAGCATCTTTTCATATGTCTGTTTGCCATCTGGATGTCTTCTTTGGAAAAATGTCTGTTCAGGGACCCTGGGTGGCTCAGTCGGTTAAGCGACTGCCTTTGGCTCAAGTCACGCAAGATCCTGGAGTCCCAGGATCGAGTCCCGCATCAGGCTCCCTGCTCAGCAGGGAGTCTGCTTCTCCCTCTGACCCTCCTCCCTCTAATGCATGCTCTGTCTCTCTCTCTGTCTCTCTCTCTCAAATAAATAAAATCTAAAAGAAAGAAAAGAAAACTTATTAAAAAACAAAAGGAAAAATGTCTATTCATGTCTTCTGCCCATTTATTAACTGGATTATTTCTTTTTGGGAGGTGTTGAGTTTGATAAGTTCTTTATAGATTTTGGATCCTAACCCTTTATAAGATAGATCAGTTGCAAATATCTTCTCCCATTCCATAGGCTGCCTATTAGTTTAGTTAGTTGTTTCCTTTGCTGTGCAGAAGCTTTTTATCTTGATGAAGTCCCAATAGTTCATTTTTGCTTTTGTTTCCCTTGCCTCTGGCAATGTGTTTAGCAGGAAGTTGCTATGGCTGAGGTTGAAGAGGTTGCTGCCTGTGTTCTCCTCTAGGATTTTGATGGTTTCCTGTCTCACATTTAGGTCTTTCATCCATTCTGAATTTATATTTTTGTATATGGTGTAAGAAAGTCATCCAGTTTCATTCTTCTGCGTGTAACTATCCAGTTTTCCCAACACCATTTGTTGAAGAGACTGTCTTTTTCTCCATTGGTTATTCGTTCTTGCTTTGTCAAAGATTAATTGACCATATAGTTGTGAGTCCATTTCTGGGTTTTCTATTCTGTTGTATTGATATATGTGTTTGTTTCTGTTCTAGTACCATACTGTCTTGATGATTACAGTTTGTAATACAGCTTGAAGTCTGGAATTGTGATGCCTCCAGATTTGCTCTTCTTTTTCAGGATTGCTTTGGCTATTCAGGGTTTTTTACAGTTCCATACAAATTTTAGGATTATTTGTACTAGTTCTGTGAAAAATGCTGCTGGTATTTTGATATAGGTATTGCATTCAGTGTTTGAATGGTTTGGGTAGTATAGACATTTTAACAATGTTTGTTCTTCCAATCCATGAGTATGGAATGTTTTTCCATTTCTTTGTGTTCTCTTAAAGTTATTTCATAAGTGTTCTATACTTTTCGGAGTACAGATCCTTTACCTCTTTGGTTAGGTTTATTCCTAGGTATCTTATTGTTTTTGATGCAGTTGTAAATGGAATCAATTTCTTGAATTCTTTTTCTGGTGCTTCATTTTTGGTGCATAGAAATGCAACAGATTTCTGTATGTTGATTTTGTATCCTGTGACTTTGCTGAATTCATGTGTTCTAGCAATTTTTTGGTGGAGTCTTTGGGTTTTCTACATAGAGTATCGTGTCGACTGCAAATAGTGGAAGTTTGACTTCTTCCTTGCTGTTTTGGATACCTTTTATTTCTTTTGGTTGTCTGATTGTTGAGGCTAGGACTTCCAGCACCATGTTAAATAGTAGTGGTGAGAGTGGATATCACAAGAGTGTGTCTTGTTGCTGATCATAGAAGAAAAGCTCTCAGTTTTTCCCCATTGAGGATATTAGGTGTAGGTCTTTTGTATATGGCCTGTATGATGTTGAGGTGTGTTCCATCTACTTTCCACCCTACTTTATTGAGGGTTTTTATCAAGAATGCATGTTGTACTTTCTCAAATGCTTTCTCTCCGTCTCTTGAGAGGATCATATGGTTCTTACCCTTTCTTTTCTTAATGTGGTATAGCATGTTGACTGATTTGTGAATATTGAATCACCCCTGCAGCCCAGGAATAAATCTCACGTAATGGTGGTGAATAATTATTTTAATGTCATGTTGGATTCAATTTACTAGTATCTTGTTGAGAATTTTTACATCCATGTTCATCAGGGATATTGGTCTGTAATTCTCTTTAGTGGGATCTTTGGTTTTAGAATCAAAGGAATGCTGGCCTCATAGAAGGAGTTTGGAAGTTTTCTTTACATTTCTATTTTTTGGAACAGTTTGAGAAGAATAGGTATTAACTCTTCTTTAAATGTCTGGTAGAATTCCCCTGGGAAGTCATCTGGCCCTGACTCTTGTTTTTTGGGAGATTTTGATTATGGGTTCAATTTCTTTGCTGATTATGGGTCTGTTCAAATTTTCTATTTCTTCCTGTTTTGGTTTTGGTAGTTTGTATGTTTCTAGGAATTTGTCCATTTCTTCTAGATTGCCCACTTTGCTGGCATATAATTTTTCATAACATTCTCTTATAATTGTTTGTATTTGTATGCTGTTGGTTGTGCTCTCTCCTCTTTCATTCATGATTTTATATATTTTGGTCCTTTCTTTTCTTTTTGATAAGTCTGGCTAGGGTTTTATCAATTTTATTAATTCTTTTAAAGAACCAGCTCATAGTTTTGTTGATCTGTTCTACTGTTTTGTTGTTGTTGTTTCTGTATAGTTTATTTTTTGTTCTAATTTTTATTATTTCCCTTCTCCTGCTAGATTTAGGGTTTATTTGCTGTTCCTTTTCTAACTCCTTTTGGTGTAAGGTTATGTGTATTTGAGACTTTTCTTGCTTATGAGGTAGGCCTGTATTGCAATATACTTCCATTTTCTGACTGCCTTTGTGGCATCTGGAGTGTTTTTTGTACTGGTGTGTTTTCACTTTCAGTTGTTTCCATGTATTTTTTTATTTCTTATTTAAATTCCTGGTTAACCCATTTATTCTTTAGTAGCATGTTCTTTAACCTCCATGTATTTGTGGTCTTTCCAAATTTTTTCTCGTGGTTGACTTCAAGTTTCACAGCGTGTGGTCTGAAAATATGCATGGAATGATCTCAATCTTTTTGTACTTGTTGAAGCCTGATTTGTGACCTATTATGTGATCTATTCTGGAGAATGTTCCATGTGCACTGGAAAAGAATGTGTATTCTGCTGCTTTAAGGATGAAATGTTCTGAACATATCTGTTAAATCGATTTTGTCCGTGTGTCATTTAAGGCCAATCTCTCCTTCTATTCTAAATAATAGCCCTACTGGATAAAGTATTCTTGGATGCACATTTTTCCCCATTCAGCACATTGAATGTGTCCTGCCATTCTCTTCTGGCCTGCCAAGTTTCTGTGGACAGATGTTCTAAGAACCTGATTTGTCTTCATTTGTTGGACTTTTTTCCCTTGTTGTTTCAGTATTCTTTCCTTGTCTGTGTATTTTGTGCATTTGACTATGATATGTCATGGTGATGGCGGGCTTTTATTGAATTTAAAGGGAGTTCTCTGTGATTCTTGGATTTTGATGTCTGTTTCCTTCCCCTTATTACAGAGGTTTTCAGCTATAATTTGCTCAAGTGAATCTTTCCCCCCTTTTCCTCTCTTTTTTTTGGGACTTCTATAATACAAATGCTATTACGCTTTAAGGAGTCACTGAGTTCCCTAAGTCTACCTTCATGATCCAATACCTTATTGTCCCTTTTCTTTTCAGCCTCATTATTTTCCATAATTTTGTCTTCTATATCACTGATTCATTCCTCTCCTTCATCCATCTCATTGTCATGGCATCCAGTCAGTTTTGCATCTCAGTTTTAGCATTTTTTATTTTGGCTTGATTAGCTTTTAGTTCTTTTATCTCTGCAGTAAGGGATTCTCTAGTGTCTTCTATGTTTTTTCTCAAGCCCAGCTAGTATCCATATGATCGTTGTTTTAGATTCTGGTTCAGGCATTTTATTTCTGTATTGAGTAAATCCCCAGTGATACTTCTTCCTATTCTTTCTTTTGGGGTGAATTCCTCCATTTTGTCTTTTTGTTTAGGTCACTGTTTTTTTGTTTTTGTTTTGTGTGTGTGTGTGTGTGTGTGTCATTGTTAGGAAAGACAGTTATAGTCCTGATCCTGAGAGTAATGCCTATATCAAGAAGAGGTCCTATAATCTCTTGACCTGGTGCTTTGGGGGGCGTTTCAGAGCGTGCACTCTGCTGTTGTGTCATGGCTGCTCCTTCCCTCAGATCAGTCCTCTGCAGAGTTTCTCCTTGCCTGCAGTGGGGGGTGTTTGGACCTTGCCCACTGTGTAGCAAATTTTAATGAGGTGTGTTTTGGTTTGCTTGTTAAAAGAAGGTAGATCCTATTTCCCTTGGAGCTGAAGTTTTGCAGCAGTCTATGATCAGTAGACTTGTTGTATGTGAGGGTTTGTGCTATTCTTCTGGGGGAGGGGCCTGTGCTGACTCTTAGTTGGTTTTGTCCAGTGGAGATGTACCTGCAGGGCACAGGAGTCAGTGCTTGCTGTATGTGGCTCCAGCCCCCATTGGGGGGCACTGTGTTGCTCACTGCAGTCGGTCAGTGCTAATGGGTAGGGGGAACATAGTATCACCCTGCTTTCTCGTTCCCAGGGCAGGGAGTTCATGCCTGCTACTCTTCGGGAAGCCCTCACAGAAGAACAAGCAATGACCTCACTTGTATCCTGGGCTTCTGCCACATCCCCACCTTTACCTTGACTGTGTTTGAGCTGTCTGCCAGGCAGCCCAGTACTCCTGTGTTTTATCTCAGACACAGCTGGATTTCAAAACTCCCAACTTCAGGGATCCACGTAGTGTGGATTTGTGTTGATCCTCTGGGGAAGAGGAGGCACTGGCTGTTCTGACTCTCAGTTGGTCTTGCCCTAGTGAAGATGCACCTGCAGGACACAAGGGGGCGGGGTTGCTGTATGTGGCCCCAGCCTCCATTGGGGGGCACTATGGCCATGCCATTTTGTCCCAGAAAAGCAGTTGCATGATTGTGCAGTGGTTCAGAGTATATAATAAAGTGCAGCAAAAAAGCCAGTGCCAAGGCTTGCTGCCCTTGGCAGTTGTCTCTGTTCCTATACTGGTGAACAGGGCAGCTTAGTGGCGCCCTCCAGGTCTTTTGTCCCTGGAGAGACTGTCCCACCTCTCCCTAATGCATTCCAAGAAGAGGAATTACTACTCTCTGTGTAACCCAAGGGATCCTCAGATGATGCTGCCCGCTTGTGGGCCTCCACACTCCTTCCCTATAGGAGCATCGCTAAGACTGCCAGGCATAAACCTGGCTATGATTTAGACTCCTAGAACTGCAGAGTTTGAGCTCCGCTGCTTATAAAGACTTGTGGTATTCAGCCCCTTTCCTTTTCCCTGTCTGTGGCTTTGGGGATGAGTTTTTCTTGTGCAGTACCCTGTGTACTGCTTCACTCATTCTCTCTCTCTCCCTCCTTTCTCTGTGATGAGAGCTCTTTCCCCACTGTAGCACCCACAGTTCTTTTCTCCCCCAAGTCAACTCTCCACAGCTCCTACCTTTCCACAAGGTGGCTGTTTTTCTACCACTAGTTGTGCAATTTGTTCTCTCAGTCCTCTGATCAACTTCTTGTGTGTTCAGAATGATTTGGTATTTATTTAGCTGTGTTTGAGGGACAAGGCAAGCCTGGGGACCCCCTACTCCTCCACCATCTGAACTCCTCTCCCTCATCTTTTTCTTATCTTATTGTTCTCTCTAGAATTTCCTGTACAGTGTTGACTAGTTGTGGTGAAAGTGGGCATCTTGTCTTGTTTCTGTTCTTATAAGGAAAGCTTTTACTCTTTCACCACTGAGTGTGATGTTAGCTATACTCTTTTATCATATTAAGGAATTTTCCCTCTACCCAGTTTTCTGAGTGAATTTTTAAATCATGAAATATGTTAAATTTTGTCAAATGCTTTTTCTCCAATTGAGATGATCATGTATTTTTTCTTTCATTTTACTAATGTGACATATTATATTGACTTATTGTCTTACATTGAACCATTCATGTATTTTTCTCTCTCTTCTCCATGTGGGGCTACTACAATGCATATGTTGATTCTTTGTTGTTGCTGTTTCCCACAGGTATCTTAGTCTGTTAACTTTTCTTCATTCTTTTTTCTTTCTGCTCCTCTGACTCAATTTCAGTTGTCCTGTTTTCATGCTCATTGATTCTTTATTCTCCGTGCCCCAGTCTGATTTTGAACACTACTAGTGTTTTTTAAATTTCAGTTATTATAAATTTCATTTCCAGGTTTTCTATTTATTTCTTTTTTGTCCTTTTTCTGTATCTTTATTGCTATTTTATTCATATACTGTCTTCCTGATTTCTTTTGCTTTTTTTGTGTATGATTTCCTTTATCTCAGAGTATATGTATAATAGTGATTTTTAAGCATTTCTCCAGTAAATTCAATATGTAGACTTTGGGATGATTTCTGTCAATTTATTTTGTTCTTTGAATAGTCTATACCTTCTGTTTATTTATATGCATTGTGATTTTTGTTGGAACTTGAATATTTTGATATAATATGGTAAATATCGAAATTAGACTCACCCATTTTATAAGAATTTGCTGATTTTTTTTTGATTGTTGAAGGCTGTAGTAGTCTAAATTTTTAGTGACTTTACAGACTGTATTTTGCAAAGATTATATTCCTTGTTGTGTTTGGTCTCTGAGGTCTCTGTCCCTTAGCCCAAATTTAACTAGTATTTTGTCAGATTTTAACGAATGCCGGATTTCAAAAACCAAACAAACCAACGAAAATTTGTCTAAAGTCTTTGAAAATTGTTGGTGCTGCAGCACTCCATTGACACTTACCTAAGCTTGCTGAACCTATGGATCACCCTGAGGTGAAAGCTTAGGGTCTTCTCAGATCTTTTTCTAAGCATGCATCTTACTTTTGGTATGTGCATAATCATCTCAATTCCCTAGGAAACATGGATGTTTTTGAATGAGAAGGCACAGGATAAGGGCTTTTGTTTGACCTGCCAGTATTCCTTTTTTTTTTTTTTATTTCAGTGCTGATTATGTGAGCTTGTTTGTGATGAATTAATCCTGTTGTACAATAATGATACATATATATATATGCACACATATATATATGATTTATATATACTATGATTTATATGTATATATATAAATTTCTACTTGTTATTTATATTTTGCTAAATATTTTTGAAAAAAAGGTATGTTGTGTATTTCCAACTGTGCTTTGTCTCAGGAATGCTAGAGTGCTACAATTGCAGGAAATATTTTCATGTAAACCATTAAAGGGATAGTTTAGAATAGAAATACCATATGATTATAATAGTTTAGTTAAATCTCAAGTGAAAAATATAGTACATAAATAATATTGAAACACTTAACCAGAAACTTATGTCAATTCTCTTATAAAATACAGTCCATATTATGAAAAAGATGAAACTATAGATAGCTGGATAGATATTGATACTATCAGTTCTTATTACTTGTGGTAGTTATGGACTCTGTAGTTGCTACAAATACTGAATCAGCAAATTAGGAACAGTTGCTCCCAGGGGAAATGAACATAGGGTTAGGTTCTTGGGAGCTCTTGGCCAAAACATTTTTGCTATCCAGTCAACACATAACTTATTTTTTGTGTGTTCCTGTTTAAAGACATAATATCTCCTATACATTGTTGATTCATTGACATTGAACTCACAGCCAACAGCACTATAGCTCATGCCTAATGAGGTTGATCTAATACACATATTTTCTTTATAAGGCACATCACAACCTTCTTGGACTTATAGCATGTCAGCACCACAATTGGCACCATTTTGATGAGTGAAATCAGCAACACAAAGCACAAAAATTTTAAAAAGTATGGACTAACAAGGCTGCAGAAAGGACCTTTGTTTACCTTGTGGTAGCTAAATAAGGAAGGCTGAGTACCATCGTTCTGAGTCTTGGCTGAGGGTGTGTGGGTTGGGTAGCTCAGAGCTTCCACTGCTCTGTACATGTCTAAGAGTGACAGTGGAAGTGCTGTGGATGGTGGTGTTTGCAGGTTACAAATAAATTGTAGTGAGTAGGGGTATTCTCAAATACGGAATCCAAGAGAAATGAGGATAAACTATAAATTGATAGATAAATATCTGTACACATAGATTATTGCATATATGTATTCCTGTATGGATATGTATCCATCTGTCTGCTTGTGTATGATTATATAAATATAGACAAACATGGTAGTTTTATTAAGAGGTTTTAACTTCAGTAACATAAGGCAGAAAAGTATATGGAAAGAAAGAGGACTTGGGGCGCCTGGGTGGCTCAGATGCTTAAGCGTCTGCCTTTGGCTCAGGTCATGATCCCAGGGTCCTGGGATCGAGCCCCACATCGGGCTCCTGGCTTAGCGGGGAGCCTGCTTCTCCCTCTCCCTCTGCCTCTCTCCCTGCTCATGCTTTCTCTCTCTCTCTCTATCTCTGTGTCTCAAATGAATAAATAAAATATTTTAAAAAAAAGAGAAAGAAACAAACAGGACATCTTTCAGAAAAGGAGAAGAAAAAGTATACATCAAAAGGATTAATGACATGTATGATTTGATATCAAATTACTTTTAAAAATTCTGAGCATTAGATTACTGAAAGTTGTATGTTCTGAGTAAAGTCTTTCAAGTTTATATGTGTATTAAACTGTTTTAATTTACAAACTAAACTTTTACACATGTGGAGAAAGATAAATGAGCACACATTTTCATAGTTGGAGTTTTTGGAGAATAGAATTAAGGGTGATTTAAACACCTCTAAGTCATTGCTAATTAGAAAAAGTAAAATTCAAAACAGTTGCTATATTAGGGTTACATTTACATTATATGTATAATAAACAACTAGCAGAATACACACTATGTAGTTACTAGGGTCCCACTTAAAGGTATGGAAAGAGTAAGATGGGTTGTGAACAATATTGCCATAGTCTACTCACACACTTGTGTATTACCTGAATGGCTCACAGTGGGAATTATGTATAATTTGTACTTATCTAATTTTTAAACAGACAAAAGGATGTGTAAAAAACCCCTCACAAAATGCCCAGATGAGAGCTGAAAAATAATACAATTTTATCCTTGATATATTAGGTCAAATTTTTAAAAAGTAAGAATGCATAATTTTTCTTAATATCTGCTTAGCTTTTATAAAAATTTGAGAGAAAAACACATCTGTAGATATTTTATTTGTTTTTTGAAGTGACTCTCATGCAAAAACAGAATGGCAATGTACAAAGCAAGAGTTATGAAAATAAACAGAGGCATTAAGGAGCAGCGTGCTACTCATCAATGGCATGACTTGCCAACTCTCCCCAGTCAAGTGTTCTGGACTTGAAGATCTGAGCCCAGACTAGCTCTGCTTGTCCATTGCCTTGCAACTTTCAGACAGTCCTTCTAGTTCTACAAATGCAGTTTCACACGTCCAAAGTATTGGCTTATTATTTTCTGAGATTAGAATTCTCCATCTCCACCTGTTGAAATCCTAACCTGCCTTCACGGTCCAGCTCAGGTGTCCCTTCATGATCCTTCCGTAATCCCCTGCATCTGACATCACTGCTTGCGTCTCGGCTCCTTACCAGTGCTCTTGTTTCCAGGACAGGTACTTTGTGTGATCTTTGTCTACATTGTTAGGTGGTTGACTCCTACAGGGTTGGGGGCATTGTTTTGCTCCTCCCTGAGTTTCCCTCTGCACCTAGAATTACTCCTGTTACACAGCAGATGCTGCACAGATGCTTATTGCATTGAACTGACTGTGAAATTGGTACATTCTGGTGCACTCTGACCACTGTTTCCAGAGGCATGCTGGTGATAGGCAGCGATTTTCCATAGATTCTGAATACTCAGTTGTCACAGATGAAAGGATTGCTCAGATGAGCTTTCATGTAGTTCTTCAAAAGGCAGTTTTTAATTGTCTTTATAAGGGTGTAATTTTCTTTTTTTTAAAATATTTTATTTATTTATTTGACAGAGAGAGATACAGTGAGAGAGGGAACACAAGCAGGGGGAGTGGGAGAGGGAGAAGCAGGCTTCCCACCGAGCAGGGAGCCTGATGAGGGGGCTTGATCTCAGGACCCTGGGATCATGACCTGAGCCGAAGGCAGACGCTTAACGACTGAGCCACCCAGGCGCCCCAGAAGGGGTGTAATTTTCAACGTCTTCTCAAGTGTAGTAATTGGGACTATACCTGGTGAAACTATTTTCAAATGGTGCCTTTTCATTAGATACAAAACCTAGAAATTATATGTATCTAAATCTCCAATGAATTATTTCTCCACTTCTTTTTTTCTGACATTGATTTCCATGTCACACTTTTAAATTATGCTGTAGAGGGGTAATTTTTAAGCGTGAAGTAAGATGTAATGCAAAATGTGTGAGACTTCACAAGGCTTTCTCATTAGGTGCCGAGACTCCTGTCCATTTTAAAAGCAGACACAACCAGGGAGCAAGATGACGGAGGAGTAGGAGACCTGGATTTCGTCTGGTCTCAGGAATTCAGCTGGGTAGGGATCAAACCATTCTGAACACCTACAAACTCAACAGGAGATCGAAGAAAAGAATAGCAACAACTCTCTGAACAGAAAAGCGACCACTTTCTGGAAGGTAGGACGTGCAGAGTAGTGAATCCGAGGCGATATTTGGGATGATAGGCGGGGGAGGGGCCTCTGTCGGCCGCTTCAGGGAAGTGATAGAGCCGCGGAGCACAAAATCGGAACTTTTAGAAGTCTGCTCCGCTGAGGGACATCACTCCGGTGGCTAAGCGGGGAGCGGAACCCTCGTGGGACTGTGTAGTCTCAGGACCCTTGGGGTCACAGAAAGACCGGGGGTGCCTGAGTGTGGCAGAGCTCCCAGGTATCAGAGCGGGGAAGCCGGCTGCAGAGACAGAGCTGAGGCGCGGGCTTTCAGCTCGGGGTTGCCATAAACCGTGATCCGGGGCACAGTAGGGCCACTGCTGCTCCAGCAGGGACCCAACAAGCGGCAGATTTGGGGAGACTCCTCTTCCTCCCCCAGGAGGAGCGGCGCAGGAGCACACCACAGGGATCTGCTGGGTTTGGAGACTCCACATCAAGTCAGGTGCCAGAGATAGAAATGCTCGGTCACGGGCCGGGTGAGCACGGAGTACGGCCGGGAGACGGGAGTGACTGACTGCTTTTCTCTGGGGGCTCACTGAGGAGCAGGGCCCCGAGTTCTCGGCTCCTCTGGGGCGGAGATTGGGAGGCCGCCATTTTCACTCTCGGCCTCTAAAGCTGTATGGAGAGCTTGCAGGGAACAAATGCTCCTGAGAGCAAACCCGAGCAGATTATTTAGCCCGGACTTTCAAGGGTGGGGCAATTCTGCCTCCGGCAAAGATATTTGGGAACCACGGCAACAGGCCCCTCCCCTAGAAGATCAGCGAGAACAGCCAGCCAAGACCAAGTTTACTGATCAATGAGAACGGCAGAACTCCAGCGCTAGGGGAATAATGCACATAGAATCCATGGCTTTTCTACCATGATTCTTTAGTCTTTCAAAGTTAATTTTTTTTTTTGAATTTTTCTTTTTCCCTTTTTCAACCAACATCTTATCAATCCCTTTTTTAAAAAAACATTTTTATTTTTCATTTTTAGAGTCATATTCTATCCCTTCATAGTAGTTACCTGTATTTTTGGTATATATATATATATATATATAAGTTGTTCTCTCTTTAAAATTTTGAGATAGTTTCTTCTAACAGATCAAAATATACCCTAAATCTCTAGTGTATGGTTTTTTTCTACTCTCCTGCCTGATCACATTCTCTCCCTTTTTTTAAAAAAAATCCTTTTCT